>NC_063437.1:6696305-6704843 GCF_020379485.1 Brassica napus | reverse complement strand
CCACCACTTTATGTATCCATATCAAGCTTCTTACAAAGTGATTCATCGTGGTTCGATTGAACCACGAAGAAGTTGTCTTATTCAACTGGAAACTGGAATCAACTATTTGAAAGTGGATAACTCCTTCTTCCAAACTCCTATGAGATTTATTCAACTTCCTGGTCATTCTCCACCACTTTATATATCCATATCAATCTTCTTACACAGTGATTCATCCTGGTTCGATTGGAACAACAAAGAAGTTGCCTTATTCCCAAACTGGGAAACTGGAATAATTGTATTTGAAAGTGGATAAACTCCTTCTCCTAACTCCCCTATGAGATTTATTCAACTTCATGGTCATTCTCCACCACTTTATGTATCCATATCAAGCTTCTTACGAAGTGATTCATCCTAGTTCGATTGGAACGATGAAGAAGTTGTCATATTCCCAAACTGGGAAACTGGAATCAACTGATTGGAAAGTGGTCTACCTCCTTCTGCCAACTCCTATGAGATTTATTAACTTGATGGTCATTCTCCACCTCCACACTTGTATGTATCCATATAAAGCTTCTTACAAAAGTATTCTCCTGGTTTTTGATTCTCAACGACGAAGAAGTTGCCACTATCCCAAACTGGGAGAACTGGAATCAACTGATTTGAAAGTGATAACTCCCTCTTTCCCAACACCTATGGATTTTATTCAACTTCCTGTCATTCTCCACCACTTTATGTATCCATATCAACCTTCTTACAAGTGATTCATCCTGGTCGATTGAACCACGAAGAAGTTGTCTTATTCCCAAACTGGGCAACTGGAAGCAAATTGATTTTGAAAAGGGGATACTCCTTCTTTCCCAACTCCTATGAGATTTATTCAATTATTCTTCCTGGTCCATTCTCCACCAGTTGGTGTATCCAAATAAAGCTTCTTACAAAGTGATTCATCCTGGTTCGATTGAACGACAAGACTTGGCCTTATCCAAACTGGAAACCGGAATCAACTGATTTGAAAGTGGGATAACTCTTCTCCTTTTCCAACTCCTATGAGATTTATTTTCACTTCCTGATCATTCTCCCCACTTTCTGTCTCCATATCAAGCTTCTTACGAAGTGATTCATCCTAGTTCGATTCGAACGATGAAGAAGTTGTCATATTCCCAAACTGGGAAACTGGAATCAACTGATTGGAAAGTGGGATATAACTCCTTCTTGCCAACTCCTACGAGATTTATTAAACTTGATGGTCATTCTCCACCACTTTATGTATCCATATCAAGCTTCTTACAAAGTGATTCATCCTGGTTTGATTGCAACGACGAAGAAGTTGCCTTATCCCAAACTGGGAAACTGGAATCAACTGATTTGAAAGTGGGATAACTCCTTCTTCCCAACACCTATGAGATTTATTCAACTTCCTGGTCATTCTCCACCACTTTATGTATCCATATCAAGCTTCTTACAAAGTGATTCATCCTGTTCGATTGAAACCACGAAGAAGTTGTCTTATTATTCCCAAACTGGGAAACTGGAATCAACTGATTTGAAAGTGGGATATAACTCCTTCTTGCCAACTCCTATGAGATTTATTAAACTTCATGGTCATTCTCCACCACTTTATGATCCATATCAAGCTTCTTACAAAGTGATTCATCCTGGTTCGATTGGAACGACGAAGAAGTTACCTTATTTCAAACTGGGAAACTGGAATCAACTGATTTGAAAGTGGGATAACTTCTTCTTCCCAACTCCTATGAGATTTATTCAACTTCCTGGTCATTCTCCACCACTTAATATCCATATCAAGCTTCTTACAAAGTGATTCATCCTGGTTCGATTGGAACAACAAAGAAGTTTCCTTATTCCCAAACTGGAAAACTGGAATCAACTGATTTGAAAGTGGGATAACTCTTTTTTCCCAACTCCTATGAGATTTATTCAACTTCCTGGTCATTCTCCACCACTTTATGTATCCATATCAAGCTTCTTACAAAGTTATTCATCGTGGTTCGATTGGAACCACGAAGAAGTTGTCTTATTCCCAAACTGGAAAACTGGAATCAACTGATTTGAAAGTGGGATATAACTCCTTCTTGCCAACGCCTATGAGATTTATTATACTTCATGGTCATTCTCCACCACTTTATGTATCCATATCAAGCTTCTTACAAAGTGATTCATCGTGGTTCGATTGGAACCACGAAGAAGTTGTCTTATTCCCAAACTGGGAAACTGGAATCAACTGATTTGAAAGTGGGATAACTCCTTCTTCCAAACTCCTATGAGATTTATTCAATTTCATGGTCATTATACACCACTTTATGTATCCGTATCAAGCTTCTTACAATGTGGTTCATCCTGGTTCGATTGGAACAACGAAGAAGTTGCCTTATTCCCAAACTGGGAAACTGGAATCACCTGATTTGAAAGTGGGATAACTTCTTCTTCCCTACTCCTATGAGATTTATTAAACTTCATGGTCATTCTCCACCACTTTATATATCCATATCAAGCTTCTTACACAGTGATTCATCCTGGTTCGATTGGAACAACAAAGAAGTTTGCCTATTCCAAACTGGAAAACTGGAATTAATTGATTTGAAAGTGGATAACTCCTCTCTCCCAACTCCTATGAGATTTATTCAACTTCATGGTCATTCTCCACCACTTTATGTATCCATATCAAGCTTCTTACAAAGTGATTCATCCTGGTTCGACTGGAACGACGAAGAAGTTGCCTTATCCCAAACTGGGAAACTGGAATCAACTGATTTGAAAGTGGGATAACTCCTTCTTCCCAACTCCTATGAGATTTATTCAACTTCCTGGTCATTCTCCACCACTTTATGTATCCATATCAAACTTCTTACAAAGTGATTCATCCTGGTGTCGATTGGAACGACGAAAAGTGGTCTTATTCCCAAACTGGAAAACTGGAATCAACTGATTTGAAAGTGGGATAACTTCTTCTTCCCAGCTCCTATGAGATTTTTTCTTCCTGGTCATACTCCACCAGTTTATGTATCCAAATAAAGCTTCTTACAAAGTGATACATCCTGGTTCGATTGGAACGACGAAGAAGTTGTCTTATTCCTAAACTGAGAAACTGGAATCAATTGATTTGAAAGGGGGATAACTCCTTGATACTCCTTCTTCCCACCCTATGAGATTTTATTCAACTTCCTGGTCATTCTCCACCACTTTATGTATCCATATCAAGCTTCTTACGAAGTGATTCATCCTAGTTCGATTGGAACGACGAAGAAGTTGTCATATTCCCAAACTGGGAAGCTGGAATCAACTGATTTGAAAGTGGGATATAACTCCTTCTTGCCAACTCCTATGAGATTTATTAAACTTCATGGTCATTCTCCACCACTTTATGTATCCATATCAAGCTTCTTACAAAGTGATTCATCGTGGTTCGATTGGAACCACGAAGAAGTTGTCTTATTCCCAAACTGGAAAACTGGAATCAACTATTTGAAAGTGGGATAACTCCTTCTTCCAAACTCCTATGAGATTTATTCAACTTCCTGGTCATTCTCCACCACTTTATATATCCATATCAATCTTCTTACACAGTGATTCATCCTGGTTCGATTGGAACAACAAAGAAGTTGCCTTATTCCCAAACTGGGAAACTGGAATTAATTGATTTGAAAGTGGGAGAACTCTTTCTTCCCAACTCCTATGAGATTTATTCAACTTCCTGGTCATTCTCCACCACTTTATGTATCCATATCAAGCTTCTTACAAAGTGATTCATCGTGGTTCGATTGGAACCACGAAGAAGTTGTCTTATTCCCAAACTGGGAAACTGGAATCAACTATTTGAAAGTGGGATAACTCCTTCTTCCAAACTCCTATGAGATTTATTCAATTTCATGGTCATTATACACCACTTTATGTATCCGTATCAAGCTTCTTACAATGTGGTTCATCCTGGTTCGATTGGAACAACGAAGAAGTTGCCTTATTCCCAAACTGGAAAACTGGAATCACCTGATTTGAAAGTGGGATAACTTCTTCTTCCGTACTCCTATGAGATTTATTCAACTTCCTGGTCATTCTCCACCAGTTTACGTATCCAAATCAAGCTTCTTACAAAGTGATTCATCCTGGTTCGATTGGAACGACGAAGAAGTTGTCACCTTATGAAGCGTTATACGGAAGGCCATGCAAGACGCCTATGTGTTGGACAGAAGTGGGCGAAAGAAGAATGTTTGGGTCACCTGTTGTTCAGGAGACCATGATTAAGCTGGAGACAATTCAGGCCAACATGAAGAAGGCTCAGGACCGTCAGCAGAAGTACGCAGACCAGTCAAGAAGAGAAGTAACTTTTGAGATAGGAGATTGGGTCTATTTGAAGGTTACTACACAGAAAGGGAAGGACAGATTTGGCAAGGTCGGGAAACTTGCGGTCCGGTTCATTGGTCCGTACAAGATCATCGGGAAAGTTGGTGAGGTAGCTTACCGATTGGATCTGCCAGCAGATATGCATCTAATCCAGTATTCCATGTTTCCATGCTTCGGAACATATACGGGATCCAAATGCTGTTGAGCCCGGAGAATCGGGAGTTGGAGACAAACCTTACGTATCCGGAAGGACCAATCAGATTAGGAGAACCGGCGTATTCGGAAGCTCAAAAATCGTGAGATTTCTCAAGTACAATTGTTCTGGGGAAGACAAAACAGGATTCATGTTATTTGGGAAGATGAAGCGAGATTTAAAACCGATCACCCGGAGTTTTTCCAAGAGGACGTTGTGATGGAAGAAGGAGGCCCCTCAGAGCCTAAGAATTCGAGGACGAATTCTGTTAACGGGGGGAGAATGTAGAAACCTTAAAAAAAAAAAAAAAAAGATAATGGTCGAGTATCTTTTGGGTGGTCGAGTCGCGGACGATCAGATTGTTCTTGTCTAAACCGTGAGTCAAGTATGCCACTAGACAATGGTTAGACAATGTGGTATATTGATTCAAAGGAGGTTTGAAGAATGACACTTTTGAAAGCACAACAGGAAGACCGGAAATTGGGCGAAAAACCCTAAATTTCGGTATTACGAAATTTTTCGAAGAAGCCGAAAGCTCGGTAAATTTTTTCCTCAAGATCAGAGTCCCAGTAGGGTTTATTAAAATACTCAGGCCTCAGTACGGGCGTAGAAAATATTTGGGATTGATCGCGGGACGAAAATTCACCGGAAAGGCCGAAATCGGCCGAATCGACCGAGAAGCTCGAGGTGGCTTGATGTGTATGTGTTCAGGACGTGGTGGCAGGCTATTGACAGTGTGTGTATGAAGGGAAGCAGGAGGTGTTGTAGTACACGCAACCTGTACATGCAAGTAGACATGTGGAGCACGAGGTGGAACGGCCAAGCACGAGGTTTTGCGATGCATGCGACCGAAGCATGCGGCCCCCATGTGTGAGATGGGGTGTCGACCTGCATGCACTTCAGTCATGCAGCGGCCATCTGGACGTGGGTGTTTCATCCTGCATGAGACTGAGGCATGCAGCCAGCCATGTGGAGCACGAGGTGGAACGGCAAAGCACGAGGTGTCGCGATGCATGCGACCGGGCCATGCGGCCAGACATGTGGAGGACGTGGTGTCAGCTTGCATGGAGCAGGCCATGCATTCAGACAGGTAGGGCGTGGTGTCAGCTTGCATGTGAGCAGGCCATGCTGAAGGACATGTGGAGCACGAGGTGCCGCCCACATGCGTCCGGAGCCATGGGAAGCGACACACGGGCTGCCACACGGCTTGTTCCTGATCGGTTGCTGATTCCTATAAATAGGCCACGACCCCCTCTCATTTCAAACCATCCAGAACACATCAAACTCAGTTCAAAACATAAAGAGAAAGCAAAGAAAGAAAGATCGAGTTTCGATAGTTTTCGAGAGGCAGTTTTCGAGAACAGTTACTCTGCCGATTTTGAGTCAGCACCTGTAGAAGGTTCTGTTCAAGTGAAGAGAGATCAGTTCTAGTGGAGACCAGTTCAAGTGGAGATCAGTCCAGACGTGGGTCTACTTGTGAAGGTCGGGAAAGGGTTCGGATCGCAGAAGTCGGGTTTGGGGTCAAGGCCACGGTCAACCAAAAATGTGAGTTATAATCAATTGATTGCTGAGTTGTTTTTATGCAGGGTCCCGTTACTTGGAAGTTGGATCATGGCAGGAGGCCAGGTCTAACTGAGTAACGGTTTGAGTAGTTAATAATTGAGGTTATGTTGATTAAGTTGATATCATGCTTAGTTATTGCTTGAGAACCGTAGTAGCATGCTAATGGTTAGGTTGATTGTTTGTTTAGCGAATGCAGAATGCTTAGATGATATCGCTAAGTTGTGGATAGTTAGGTATTCTGGAATGTGGTTGATTGTGTTGTGATTATTACTTGAAACCTTGTGTTATTTTTACCGGGTTTAGTATTAATCGTATACTGGCCGATAGCGTTTGTGTAACCCACAATGCTAGGCATATTGGGGTGAGTTAGTGTTCTTCAGACCTCGTACCCGGCGGGTTCAAGGAAACCCCTTATTCGCTGGACCGGAAGACTCAGACGAACGGTGTCATGTACTATGGCTGAGTATTACACGACGGTGTAAAATGACAGTGACCCGAGGACTGTGGGCTGTCGCGCGGTGACCCGAAGGACTGTGGCCGCGGTCGGTTGAAAGTTCCTTCTTCCGGCCTTTGTGGTAGGGAGATAGGATATTGCCGATAGTGAAGGAGGAACCTAACGTCACCAGGGCCCGAGTTTGTTATATATATTATATCGTTTTTGGGTTGTTAAACCCTGGTTTAAATCGAGTTTGAGTTTGATGATAAGCTAGTAATTAGCGTAATGCTAGTTATCTTGCTATGGTTTACCGCTGCGTATTTTGAATATTGCTTATTGTTATTAATTGTGTTGTTAGGTGAACCTCTCGCTTTAGATTGTTTGGGGTGGGATAGCGAGGGGTTGTATTTGTTAGTGGGGGATTGTAACTCGCTGAGTAATGCTAGATTACTCACTCCTCACTCGTTGTTGTTTTCAGGTGACCAGTAGTGAGCTCGTAGAAACGCGGGAGGCTAGGCTGGCTGGTGTAGATTTGCATCTTTTTGCTTAAGACGCTTTCAGACTATAAGTATGTACTTTCGCTTCTTGGCATGCCACCACTTGTATAATATTTTGTGTATTGTAAACCAGATATTATATAAGATAAATAAAGCGAATGTTTTGTGAAACTGCCTTGTTGTTCTGATATTAGCTTGTCCGAGCTAACACAACGTCAGATTGGAGTACGGGTTGAGAAGCCTTAGGCTTTGGTCTGACGGGACGTGTTAGTGGGCGGCCTGGCCTAGTTACGAATTGCACTTTTTGTAACTTTGGCTGGATTGCCCGTTAAACCGTCTTGTAGCGCTCCTAAGCCTTGGTAGACGGTCGGGCCGTCGGTCATGTTCTTGTTTGATTGTTGGCCGGTGGTTTGACCTATGCCTAGAACGGTTTGGGGGTGTTACACAAGGTGCTTTGGAGTTGCTTCACACAAACTCAAAAGACTTAGAACAATAGTTTTAAGAAAACTAGAAAAACTGAATAATTCTTATTACTTTCAAAAATGGGGTGCTTTACAATGAAACAAAGACTAGAGCTTTATAGTCTCGACCAAGGACTTTCTAACAGTCTGAAAATGAACTAAGGAAAGAAAATAAATCGAAATAAAATGCTTGGAGTCAATGGCTTTGATGGCTCCATGAGAACTAGCCATAAGCTTGATTTGTGCCTTCAAAAGGGAATCTTGGATGATCTTGTATCTGGACAGCTTCTGGATGTAGCCACGGTCAAGAAGTCTTCCTGACATGTCTCTGAGTTGCCTTGATGGAGAATATGGCCGTTGGTCTTGAATAAATATCTGTAGAGACTTCTTCAAAGCATTTAGTGTAGTTGCTGCCAAATATGGAAGGTTGATGGGAAGAGAGATCCGCCTGATCTCCTGGGTGCTGGTGCAGCTGAGGACGTCTTATATGTCTTCTGAATGGTCTAGAGTATCTCCTGGTTCCCATAGATATCTCTGGGTCGAACCAAGTTGAATTGGTTGAAGACTTTCCTTAAATGATGTCGGTTTGGCCAATTGATGCAAACCGGCTTGATCTTTTAGTTTGATTGGGATTTGCCTGATCCAGTGTGGCATGGTGCTTCCTATGATGTTGTGGAGTGCCTCTGAATGACTTAGAAGGTCGCCTGGTTGCCATTCTTGAGGTTGGTTTGATGTGAAACCCAGATCTTCCAAATAAGGCAAGTGTAGAGCTGGTTTGGCCGGTTTTGGGAAATTGATCATATCTCACAATTTCCTTGACCATTTCTCAAGATCTTGGGCTTTCTGGAAAGCAAATAAACTCCTCTCGACTCCTATTATCGGTTTTGGTTCAGGTTGCTTCTTCTTTGGGCTTGAATCCTCTTCTAAAGTCGCATACTCGCAGATGGACGGGCTGAGAAACCTCTGAATTGTAAAATTCATAACTTCTTTCTTCGTGAATATCTTGGCCCGATTCCAATTGGCCTGGACTCCTTCTTGAGTGTAGAT
>NC_063437.1:6651305-6678805 GCF_020379485.1 Brassica napus | reverse complement strand
TCAGTTTCTTCATGATGAATCCGAGGTTATGTCCAAGTCAAGATCAGTCCAGTCCAGTCAAGGCGTCCATTGGGTTTTGGCCAAGTCTTCTCCGATCAACCAGCTGCTTCTCGCCTAGAACACTGTGAGTTGGTTTGTTTGAATTCCACTTGGAATTTAGGGTAGATCGAGTCGCATATAGAGTAGATTGATCACACTAATGAATGGTAGAGTCCTTAGGGTTATTTTATTTATGGAACCGGACTCAGTTTAGCAAGGGCAAAGCTGAGATGAATGGAATTAAGACTGAGTTGATAACCTGATTAGGACTAAGAATAGGATGCATCATGTTTTCTATTCTTGTGTGTTGATATGGTTGAGTGCAGGTTCCCGTTATCTTTAAAGATAGTGTCGTAGCGGGAGGCCGAACTATCTGGGTAACGGTTTGATTATGTAGATTTAATTAAATGCTTGCTTGTAAATTAATGCTTGTTGATTGAGGTTAGTCAGCTCTTGCTAAGGGAGTGACTAACTGGTTGAGTTGTTTAGTGATGATATTGTTGTTAGTGTTGTAGAGTTAGAGTGTATTGGCCATATAGCATTTGTGTAACCCACAATGCTAGGCATGTTTGAGGTGGATTAGTGTTTCCTCGACCTCGTACCCAGTGGGTTTAAGGAAACCCCTTATTCGCTGGATCGAGAACACTCAGAGAGACGGGGTCATGGCCTATGGCTGAGTGGTTGCACGACGGGGTAGTGACCGGCAGTGACCCGAACGTACTGTGGGCTGTCTTGCGGTGACCCGAACGTACTGTGGGCCGCAATCGTCGTGTGACAACCGGCAGTGGCCCGAACGTACTGGGGCTGTCGCGCGGTGACCCGAACGTACTGTGGGCCGCGTTCGGTTGAAAGTTCCTTCTTCTGGCCTTTCTGGTAGGGAGATAGGATATTGCCGAGGATAGAGGAGGAACACTAAGTCACCAGGGCCCAGGTTAGAGTGTTGTGTTAGAGTGTCGTAGAGGGTTATGGAACCCTCGAGTCAGTGTAGCACTGATATTCGGTGTTATGAGTTAGATAGAGTCGTAGTTACTCATAGTCTTATTATTGTGATTGTGTTTGTGGTTGATTGATTTGCTTGCAGGTTCTGACGTTAAGTCCTAAGTCTGGTTTAGGTACCGGATTAGGCTTGATGTGTATTTCATTAGTGTAGGCCTGACGTTGGCCTGTATGTGTTTGAGTGATTGCTTGTGAAGGGTGGTGGATATTAAAGCTATGCGGTATCATTGGTTGGCCGATCATGTTCTTGTTTGATTGTTGGTCGATCGATTAATGATACTTGCATAGTCTAAGTGTCTAACACTACATGAGTACTGAACTCAAGCGTATATATGGTTAACTAGGGATTGCTTGTTGACTTGTTTTAATGCAGGTTCCCGTTACTTGAAGCTAGATCATGGCAGGAGGCCAAGTCTAACTTAGTAACGGTTTGCTTAGCCTTAGCTTTTATTGCTTGCTAGGGCTAGATTGATTGTTATTTTGGGTTGTCTGGGTTAGAGTCTAGGTTGCGGGTAGAGGCCGCCAGCTCACTGAGTAACATTAGGTTACTCATCCAACTCTGTTGTCCTTTTTGCAGGTCGCTTTAGGTAAGGATGATCGGATAGCTTGGTGCTGGACGTTAGGACCGCCGGTGTAGATTTTCATGCCTTTTGTAAACGGTATTGTGAATTGTGTTATGTTGACTCGATTTGGCATTAGGCCGGGCCCAGTCTTGGATTATTCTATGTATGAATATTTCCTAAATTAATAAAAGTAATCGTTTTATATGCGCTTCATTTGTACTCTGATATTTGACTAGTCCGGTCTAACACAACGTTAGGTCGAGGTACGGGTTGAAAAGCCTTAGGCCTTGATCTAACGGAAAACGCTAACTCTAGGTACGGGTTGCAAAGCCTTATGCCTTGACGCAGCGGGACGAGTTAGTGAATGAACTGGTCTAGGTCGTGGAGTAAAGTTTGTGACTCAGACCGGATTGTCCCTAGCCCGTCACGTAGCGCTTCCGGACCATGGTGTTGGGTTGGACGGTCAGTCATGTTCTTGTTTGATTTTTGGCTGGCCGGTTGGCCTTTCATCTCCAACCCTGGGTATTGGACGGTCGATCGGTCATGTTCTTGTTTGATTGTTGGCCGGTTGATCGACCATATGTCTCGGACGGTTCGGGGGTGTTACAGTCGGGGGCATTCGTATTTCATAGTCAAAGGTGAAATTCTTGGATTTATGAAAGACGAACAACTGCGAAAGCATTTGCCAAGGATGTTTTCATTAATCAAGAACGAAAGTTGGGGGCTCGAAGACGATCAGATACCGTCCTAGTCTCAACCATAAACGGTGCCGACCAGGGATCAGCGGATGTTTCTTTTAGGACTCCGCTGGCACCTTATGAGAAATCAAAGTTTTTGGGTTCTGGGGGGAGTATGGTCGCTGTTGGGGTCAAAAACGGTTACGACAAATTTTACATCCAAAACATCCGAGGAAGAAAATAAGAATTTCTCCGAAGAGTACTTTTCAAAATAGACTCTTTCTTACGAAAAAGCTTTACGGAAGAAAGAGTCGAGATGTCTGACGAAGGCTCGAAACAGGTCGCTACGTAGCGACCAAGCTCAGCCAAGCTTCGGTCGCTACGTAGCGACCGAGCGATTGTCCCCTCGGTCGCTACGTAGCGACCGAGCGATCGTCCCGCTTGGTCGCTACGTAGCGACCGAGCTCGAGCCAAAGCTCGGTCACTACGTAGCGACCGAGCACTCGTTTCGCTCGGTCGCTACGTAGCGACCGATCTCGAGCCAAAGCTCGGTCGCTACGTAGCGACCGAGCACTCGTCTCGCTCGGTCGCTACGTAGCGACCGGGCTCGAGCCAATGTTCGGTCGCTGTGTAGCGATTGAACCTTTCCGAACATCGATACGACACCAGTCCTTGCATTCTCGTCAAACCTTCGATTGGTATCTCCCGAAGACCGTAGCAAGCTCAGGCCATGTTTCCCGCTATTCTAATTCATCGATCAAACTTCGCGGATTAGAAACCGCGGAAAACTCGTAGTAAACGTGTCGAGTCGGAAGACGGCCCAAAGGGACCTAAAACACGACTCGAGGCCCATCCTACGATTTTTCTTAACCAAAAGCCCGTAAACCACAGCGTGGTTCACCCTTGGCCCACGAGGAAGGATAAATGTCAAGTTTCCGCGGATAAATACGGAAGTTTTGAAGATAATTGTGAAGATCGGCAGAAATAGAATATCTCCATTTTTATGCTATGACGGCTTAAAGGCAGAAGAGTAAAAGCGTAAACCGACCTTGGAGCTAGTATATAAGGAGTCCTAGGCGAGGAGCAGAAGAGAACTTTTTCAGAGCAAACTAAGCACTTAGAGCAATTTAGGCATTTTTCCGTTTTTGTTATTTCGAGCTGCGACTCAATTAGGTTTAGCCGTCTTTGGGTTGCTAGAACAAGGAATCTCGCCGACAGCTCTCGAGCCCAGGCTTATAACTTGTTGTAACGCTCATACGCAGATTCAGAATAAAGATCTACTTTGCTCTCTTTTCGATTTCTTATTTTAATCGTTGTTATTCTCGTGTTCTGATTGCTTGACGTGTGGTAATTAACAGATATCCGGGTCCTCTGGGAAATTAGGGTTTTCCTAGTTTCCTTATTTAAATGGAAATCAACAGTGTGAATTTCGGTTCCCACAGTTTGGCGCTAGAAGGAGGGGACCTTACAGATCAATCTAACCCGCAAAAGCCACTCAACGATCAGGAACGGTATGCAAGATTCAGTGTGTGCGAACGTCATCTCATTCAAGGGAGGAGAAACGATCGATCGAGCCAAGCCTCGAAACGATCTCCTTGTTATCGAGTTGACGATTCGAGATATCGATGTCGCTAGAGTGCTAATCGATACCGGAAGCTCGGCCGATATCATCTTCAAAGACACTCTTGAAAAGATGGGGATCAATCTATCCGAAGTCGCGAAATGTCCAAGCCCACTGCTAGGACTTTCGGGGGAAACGACCATGGCCTATGGATCGATTACACTCGCTGTCAAAGCCGGAACCGTGACAAAAGTCACAGAGTTTCTAGTCGTCGACCGCCCCGCATCTTACAACGTTATCATGGGAACACCATGGCTGAATACCATGCGTGTTGGGGTCAAAAACGGTTACGACGGAATTACCACCCGAAAATCCTCGGAGATCGTATTTTCGAAAGAGATAGTAAAAGAAGAGATGTAATTTTCGTAAAAATAACCTATACGAGGTTTTTACGAAGAAGTATCCTTTGGGAATCAAACCGAACAAACCAAGCTCGGTCGCTACATATACACGCCGTCCGGTCGCTACGTAGCAACCAACCCGAGCCAGGCTCGGTCGCTACGTAGCGACCGAGCGATCGTCCCGCTCGGTCGCTACGTAGCGACCGAGCTCAGCCAAGCTCGGTCGCTACGTAGCGACCGAGCGCTCGTCCCGCTCGGTCGCTATGTAGCGACCGGGCTCAAGCCAAAGTTCGGTCGCTGTGTAGCCATTGAACCTTTCCGAACATCGATACGACACCAGTCCATGCATTCTCGTCAAAACCTTCGAATGCTATCTCCCGAAGACCGTAGCAAGCTCAGTCCATGTTTCCCGCTATTCTAATTCATCGATCAAACTTCGCGGATTAGAAACCGCGGAAAACTCGTAGTAAACGCGTCGAGTCGGAAGACGGCCCAAGGGGACCTAAAACACGATTCGAAGCCCATCCTACAATTTTCCTACCCAATAGCCCGTAAACCACAGCATGGTTTACGCTTGGCCCACGAGGAAGGATAAATGTCAAGTTTCCGCGGATAAATACGGAAGTTTTGAAGATAATTGTGAAGATCGGGAAAAATGGAAAATCTCCATTTTATGCTATGACGGCTTAAGGGCAGAAGAGTAAAAGCGTAAACCGACCTTGGAGCTAGTATATAAGGAGTCCTAGGCGAGGAGCAGAGGAGAGAACTTTTTCAGAGCAAACTTAGCACTTAGAGCAATTTAGGCAATTTTCCGTTTTTGTTATTTCGAGCTGCGACTCAATTAGGTTTAGCCGTCTTAGGGTTGCTAGAACTAGGAATCTCGCCGACAGCTCTCGAGCCCAGGCTTATACCTTGTTGTAACGCTCATACGCAGATTCGGAATAAGATCTACTTTGCTCTCTTTTCGATTTCTTATTTTTATCGTTGTTATTCTCGTGTTCTGATTGCTTGACGTGTGGTAATTAACAGATATCCGGGTCCTCTGGGAAACTAGGGTTTTCTTAGTTTCCTTATTTAAACGGAAATCGACAGTGTGAATTTCGGTTCCCACAGTTTGGCGCTAGAAGGAGGGGGACTTACGGATCAATCTAACCCGCAAAAGCCACACACAATCTGACATGTCAACCAACGACGCGGATAACGTGCAAACTCCTCTTAATGGAGGCAGCGGCACCGATCTCCACACTCCAGTAGCGGACGTATCCGCGGCCAACGCGCAAGCCAACGCCGCGACGCTCGAGGAGTTCAAAAAGATGTTCGCCACCTATGAGAAAAGGTCGGAAGAACAGGATAAGCTCGTGAATACCTTGACCAAACAGGTTGAAACCTTAACGGCAAGGACCCAAGCTATCCGTCCCCGCGGAACCACCAAAATCCGCGGGAAGAGGCTCGACTTCGCCACCCCACTCGATAGAGCAGGACTCGCGCGGGAACGACCTTCCGGTCAAAACCCTAGCGAGAAATCTCCCGTCGAAAAGGGGAACCCTGAAAATCTTCCGCCCCCTGCAAAGGACTCGGAGGATAACGAAGCCGAACACATTGACCTGGATCCTAGCGATGTCTCCAACGACACCGACGAGGATGTCGACAGACATCCAAGAAGGACCAGAAGCCGATCCGCTCGGGAAGGCTCCCCGTTCGAAAAACCAATGACGGAAGAAGAAGAAGTCGCCTATTGGAACGAACAAGAGGAGCTGGCCGAAAGGCAAACCGAGCTCACTCGCAGTAAACGCCGACAGGCTCGGAAATCTACTGACGAGACATCGGATATCCGCGATCTTCGCGACTACATCACTAAGACTGCGGCAGAAGTGAGAGCCGTAAAGTCTCAAATCCATCATGCTACTAGTGCTGCCCCCGAGATCGATCGACTGCTGGAAGGAGCTCGAAAGACCCCCTTTACCAGTCGCATTTCGGACATGAGGGTGTCCGATCCGGGAAAGATCAAAGTACCGAAGTACGATGGTACGGCCGATCCAAAAGCGCACCTTCAGGCTTTCCACATCGCGATGGGAAGAGCAAGACTGAAGGACGGCGAAAAAGATGCCGGCTATTGCCGCCTGTTCGTCGAAAATCTCGAAGGAGCAGCGCTCGAATGGTTCGCACGCCTTCGTCGCAACACCATCGGGAGTTTTCGACAGCTCGCATCGGAATTCCTCAAACAGTACTCTGTATTCATAGACAGGGAAACCTCCGATGTTGACCTCTGGAGTCTCTCCCAGAGGGAAGACGAACCCCTCCGCGAGTTTATCAGTCGGTTCAAGCTGATAATGTCCAGGGTCAGCGGGATAAGCGACAAAGTGGCCATCGACGCGCTGAGAAAGACGCTCTGGTACAAGTCGAAATTCAGAAAATGGATAACTCTCGACAAACCGCGAACGATCCAGGACGCCCTCCACAAAGCAACGGACTACATCATAGTCGAGGAAGAAACTAAAGTCTTATCGCAAAAACATAAGCCGGCAAGACCATCCTCGAAAGACGCAGATCCGAAGGGGAAAAAGAAGAACTCTCGTAACGACAAGTACGTCCATCACGAGGGGGAAGATCTCCAAGGGGCGCATAACTATGCGATCAGTTCGGATCAAGGCCGGACCACGGGCAACACATGGACTCGCAATCAAGGGTATGACGAAAACACCTTCTGCGAGTTCCACCAATCCCGAGGACACTCCACGACCAATTGCAAAGTCTTGGGAGCAAGACTGGCCGCGAAGCTACTCGCTGGAGAGCTTTCGGAAGTAACTAGCGTCAAGGATCTCATCCTCGATTCTGATCGGCCTCCAAAGACGGATAGAAATCCGCCCGCTGAAAAATCCCCTCAACGAAACCATCCTGGGGATAAACGCGGTAGGAGGCCGGATGACAAAGGGAACGATAACAATCGTCGCAGAGTCAATATGATCATCGGAGGATCACAATACTGCGGCGATACCGTGTCGGCCATCAAGGCTTACCAACGGAAGGCAGAGTCAAGTGCAAATTGGCCTACATGGTCTCCTCCTCGAGACGGCCAAAGTTGCTCGATCACCTTCACGGAGGAAGAAGCCGGCGGTATCGACCAACCTCACTGCGACCCGCTCGTCATAGATCTCGTCATACGAGATTTAGAAGTCGGAAGGGTACTCGTCGACACGGGAAGCACGGTCAACGTAATCTTCCGCGATACTCTCAAGCGGGTGAGTATCGAACTCGGAGAAGTAATTCCGACGCCAAAACCGCTCACGGGTTTTTCAGGCGAAGTGTCGATGACTCTCGGATCAATCCAATTGCCAGTCATGGCCAAGGAGATCACAAAAATCGTCGAATTCGCGGTAGTCGATCATCCCGCTATCTACAACGTAATCATGGGAACCCCATGGCTCAACGCCATGCAGGCAGTTCCATCGACCTACCACCTGGGTCTCAAGTTCCCAACGCCGAGCGGAGTCGCAGCCATCTGGGGATGCCAAAAACAGTCGCGACTGTGCTTCCTCGCGGAGCATAAGTTAAGGCAAATCACAGCTTCCACAAACGGCAAACGCGCGAAGATAGATCGATCTTCAGCCAAAAGTGCCCCGGGAGAAGACGAGGTAAAATCGTCTATCAACGCAAACGCATCGGACGTCGAGAATCGACATAAATCCGAAGCCCACGCAACAACTGAACCGGAACATCCGGAAAATAGCGTCGACCCAGCCACGATCGACACGGTCAAGGCGGACATCGCGACATCTACCGCCGAGTAAGAACACTCGCGGCATGAAACAGAACTACGAGATGGCTTGATCCTCGAAAGGGGTACGTAGGCAGCTCGTCAAAAGACGAGTTCAGCTATCCCCCTCTCTAAAAAGGGGGGGGGGGGTGGGTGCGTATACTCGTATACTCCCACTTAGAAAAATCTTCATTATTGTAATCGAGTTTTTAGAAACTTCAAAAACTTTTACTACAATATACGTTGTCTTTTCTTATCGAAAACGTTTACGCTTCAGTAAAACACAAAAGAAACTTTCAGGACACGCCTGAAAACGTTAAAACTCTTGTCTGCGGCCCCTTCCGGCCCAAAAATCGTAAAGATTATCATCTTTCAAAAATATACGCATAATCCTCGAAATAACTGTGAGACGTCGCAAAAGTAAAAATTCGAGGACAATGCTAACAAATTGTCCGAACGCGACCACCAAAAACCTTACACCCCGTTCGTCGATTGGCCCCGACAAACACGCCAGCCGTCATAAACAAACGCAATCCGATCATTCTTTTGATCTTTAAAAACGTCCAGCACAAGGACAAAAGCGCGCTACAACAAAAATCCGAAATTTTGGTTTAGCACTTCCAGTTGATTCTGCGAAGATGCTCGATTCGTACCATACAAGTCATATAAGCCGAGAACATATCGCGGACTTTAAATCGGTGCGAGTCAGGAAGAAATCGCAACAGGAAAAACGATAGCCGGCTAGTCACCGCACAAACCTTAACTGAAAGTAAACCTAGGTCTTGCCCTAAACCCAACGCTCTGGTCTCAAACATCTCAAGGCATGATATCTAAAAGATACGAGATCATAAACCATGTCTCTCCGTTCGTATCTCAATGTTCTCGAAAATCGTAAAGATAAGTAAATTTTTACAAAAATCACGAACGAACCAACAGATTGAACGTCTAATTAGAACTACATACGAGACGACAACTCGTATTTACTTCAACCCTACTCAGGAAAACTCGAAACAAAACATTTATCATATAAATAAACCGCGTAAAGCGGCAAGGGATTCAAAGCCACCAACGGCCAGTCCCGGAAATACAAATACGGCCATCTAGGCCTAAGCGAAATCCAAATTCAAAGGGCCACATTCGGCCGAAAACAAGGATAACTGATCCATCCCTCATAATCCAAAGTCAAAGTCCTCGGACAACGAAGTACCAAACGCATCCGCGGGACGATCCACTTCCTCGCCACCATCGTGAAAATCGGTCGGAACCTCCTCGGTATCAGGGGAAACCGGGATGGAATCCCAGAACCCTTGAATCCTCTCATCGATCGGAGGGATAAGTGCCTCAGCATGGGCACGGTCACTCATCCCACTCTTCATAAAGCTCATTTCCTCTTCAAACACATAGTCATCGGCTCGCGTCCTCCACAAAGACTTCCGACCGAACCACGACACTCGCGAAAGTCGCCCACCGAGGTAAAGGCATTCTTAAGGTTCCCGTACTCAACCTGGAACTGAGATGCACGAGTCTTCATCACCTCGACGATTTCTCTTTTGCCTTTCCTCTCCGCTTTACGAACAGCCCGCGCATGATCACGAGTAAGCTGCGCCTCTCGCTCCAGCATCTCGCCTTGCACGCGAGCGAGGTCCCGCTCCGCTTTCTCCGCCTTGATAGCCGAGCCCAGCAAGCTCAGGCCCTGCAAAATCGATGGGGATGTTACAAATATATACATAGGACAATCACCAAAAAATTCTCAAAAAAAAACTAACCCATTGATGATGCGAGATCCTTCCGCAACGACTCTCGGCCTCGCCGATTCTTTCGTAGGAGGAGGAGCATCGAAACCCGATGGCAGCCCAGCAAAGAAATCATCGAAATCCGGAATAGGGGCCTCGCTCGAACCGCTCCCATCGCCGTAAGCAAGGTTCGGATCCCATCCTGGAAGCATAGAGTCATCCATCGAAAACTCTATGTCGCCAAGATCGACATCTTTTCCCTTCCAAGAGCTCGACTCCGGCGCAGCTGTCGGAGCTTCGACGGGATTCTGGTCGTCGGGTTCGGAGTCGCTTCCCGTGTCCGCGTCCAAAGCAGGACCGGGTTGCACAAATCTCAGTGCCTTCCGAACCCTCTTCGGCGTAAAAGAAGTCCAGAAGAAGGGACCATTCCTGAGAAGATCCCTCACCGAAATGATGTCCTCGGGGAATGGAGCAAAAGGGTTGATGAAGGGACGATCATTCGGCAACCTCCGGAACAATGGAATGCAACTCTCTTCGACGGATGCAGCGTCTATACGGACAAAGAAAAAGAACTTCTTCCACGAGTTGAAGTTCGAAATAAACTTCTTAACCACTGACATAAATTTCCGAGGGACCAACCTATGCTTATCTGTATCCCTGACAAGTTGAAGCCTCAAAAGCGCTTCATAATGATCGACGGAAAGGGGAAGGCCATGCTCGTAGCTTAGGATCAGGATTCCAATAAGGTGCTGAATGGCAAGGGGTGTCAACTGACTTATCGCAACTTCGAAACGGTCCAACACTCGGACGAGAATTTCGGGTATGGGGAACCAGAGGCGACAACGCACTACGAACGCCTCATAACAAGTAAAGTAACCCTCCGGGGGATTGTTAGCGCACTCCCCGCGGCAGGGAACCCGGAATTCCACAGCATCCGGGATGTGGTAGAACAATCGCATCGCCGCGAGAAACTCGTCAGTAGTCCTGCTTACATCCTTTTCCTCAACTCCACGATGGACCAGGACCGGGAACGGCTTCTCCTTGGGAGGGGTCAACGAGCCGTAATGAGCAACCCACCATGCCTCGTTCTCGGCAGGATGCACCGAGTGAGGCACGAACTCCATATTCGGAACGACGAGCTCTTCATAAGGACTCGCGGACGAAGACCCTTTTTTCGCAATCTTTTTCTTGCTCGACATCTTTACACTTCTCTTGAGAGAATAGAGGAAAAGGGTGGAGAGAAAGATTGAAAGTTCTTTTTTGAAAGATCTTAGAGAAAAACAAGAAAGTGAAAAAATTATGGAACAAGTTACCTCTCTTCTTATAAGACATGAGGATTTACTATTCAAGCTCGGACTTTCGGATATTAATTCCATCACGCCTAACTTGCCAAACATGCCTAACCGCACGCTAGGATCCTACGATACGTGATCCTAACGGGCTGGGGGGCTAACTGTTGGGGTCAAAAACGGTTACGACGGAATTACCACCCAAAAATCCTCGGAGATCGTATTTTCGAAAGAGATAGTAAAAGAAGAGATGTAATTTTCGTAAAAATAACCTATACGAGGTTTTTACGAAGAAGTATCCTTTGGGAATCAAACCGAACAAACCAAGCTCGGTCGCTACGTATACACGCCGTCCGGTCACTACGTAGCAACCAAACCCGAGCCAGGCTCGGTCGCTACGTAGCGACCGAGCGATCATCCCGCTCGGTCGCTACGTAGCGATCGAGCTCGAGCCAAAGCTCGGTCGCTACGTAGCGACCGAGCAATCGTGCAGCTCGGTCGCTATGTAGCGACCGAGCTCAGCCAAGCTCGGTCGCTACGTAGCGACCGAGCGCTCGTCCTGCTCGGTCGCTACGTAGCGACCGAGCGATCGTCCCGCTCGGTCGCTACGTAGCGACCGAGCTCAGCCAAGCTCGGTCGGTACGTAGCGACCGAGCGCTCGTCCCGCTCGGTCGCTACGTAGCGACCGAGCTCAGCCAAGCTCGGTCGCTATGTAGCGACCGAGCGCTCGTCCCGCTCGGTCGCTACGTAGCGACCGGGCTCGAGCCAAAGTTCAGTCGCTGTGTAGCGATTGAACCTTTCCGAACATCGATACGACACCAGTCCATGCATTCTCGTCAAAACCTTCGAATGCTATCTCCCGAAAACCGTAGCAAGCTCAGTCCATGTTTCCCGCTATTCTAATTCATCGATCAAACTTCGCGGATTAGAAACCGCGGAAAACTCGTAGTAAACGCGTCGAGTCGGAAGGCGGCCCAAAGGGACCTAAAACACGATTCGAAGCCCATCCTACGATTTTCCTACCCAAAAGCCCGTAAACCACAGCATGGTTTACGCTTGGCCCACGAGAAAGGATAAATGTCAAGTTTCCGCGGATAAATACGGAAGTTTTGAAGATAATTATGAAGAACGGGAAAAATGGAAAATCTCCATTTTATGCTATGACGGCTTAAGGGCAGAAGAGTAAAAGCGTAAACCAACCTTGGAGCTAGTATATAAGGAGTCCTAGGCGAGGAGCAGAGGAGAGAACTTTTTCAGAGCAAACTTAGCACTTAGAGCAATTTAGGCAATTTTTCGTTTTTGTTATTTCGAGCTGCGACTCAATTAGGTTTAGCCGTCTTAGGGTTGCTAGAACTAGGAATCTCGCCGACAGGTCTCGAGCCCAGGCTTATACCTTGTTGTAACGCTCATACGCAGATTCAGAATAAGATCTACTTTGCTCTCTTTTTGATTTCTTATTTTTATCGTTGTTATTCTCGTGTTCTGATTGCTTGACGTGTGGTAATTAACAGATATCCGGGTCCTCTGGGAAACTAGGGTTTTCTTAGTTTCCTTATTTAAACGGAAATAGACAGTGTGAAATTCGGTTCCCACAATGCGCGCAATCCCATCAACCTATCATCTTTGCCTCAAGTTCCCGACCCCTAACGGAGTCGAGGTAATTTGGGGAAATCCGAGAGTTTCACAGGTTTGTTTCGCCGCGGAACTAAAACGAAAGAGACCGATCCTCGAAATCACTCCTAAGAGAGCGGAGAAAAAGATCTCCAGCAAAGATACGCGAAGTCAGGATTCAGCGGAATTCTTCTGGCAGTCTCGCAGCATCGCAGCTCTAGATGAAAAACGCGAGCCAACATGTGAACCCGTGGTAACAATCTGTCTCGACAAAGCCTTCCCGGAACGCTGTGTCGAAATTGGAGCCAATCTCCACGAGCCTTTAAGGACAGAACTCATAACCTGTCTCAAAAAGAACTTTAATACTTTCGCATGGGCTGCGGAAGATATGCCGGGAATCGACATTAACATAACATGTCACGAGCTGAATACCGACCCAACATTCAAACACGTCAAACAGAAAAGACAGAAGCTAGGACCCGAACGCTGGAGCAACTTACCAACGACTCGTGAACCGAATGTTCTCCAAACAACTCGGAAAAACGATGGAAGTTTATATCTACGACATGCTCGTCAAATCCCTCAAAGCAAGAGATCACGTGTCACATCTTGAAGAATGCTTTGCACAACTAAATTCCCATAACATGAAGCTCAACCCGACGAAATGTAGATTCGCCGTGGCATCAGGAGAATTCCTCGGCTACTTGGTCACATACCGCGGCATCGAAGCAAATCCAAAACAGATCAACGCACTAATCGAGATGGCTTCACCAAAGAACAAGCGGGAGGTCCAAAGACTGACTGGCAGAATCGCAGCACTTAACCGATTTATTTCACGATCAACGGATAAGTGCCTCCCTTTCTACGACGTCCTGCGAGGAAATAAAAAATTCGAATGGTCGGAAGAGTGCGAAAACGCCTTCCAACAGCTGAAGCGTTATTTAGCTACTCCTCCAGTCCTCGCAAAACCTGTGGAAGGGAAGCCTTTATTCTTGTACATCACGGTGTCGGCAACAGCCGTAAGAGGAGTCTTGATCAGGGAAGAACGCGGGGAGCAGAAACCTATTTTCTACATAAGCAAAACCTTTCTGGATGCCGAATCTAGGTATCCGTTGATGGAAAAATTGGCATGTGCGGTCGTAACATCGGCCCAAAAACTATGACCATATTTCCAATCCCACACGATTGTCATCCTCACGACTTTTCCCTTACGGACAATTTTGCATAGCCCAAGTCAATCAGGTCGATTGGCTAAGTGGGCGGTCGAGTTGAGCGAGTATGACATCGAATACCGACCAAGGACGAGCGCAAAATCACAAGTGCTCGCAGACTTCTTGGTCGAACTTCTAACGGGAGCGATAACCAATGAGGAACCAAATTCCACCTGGCTCCTCCACGTCGACGGATCCTCATCCAAGCAAGGATCGGGTATCGGGATCCGTCTCACATCTCCAACGAGCGAGATCTTGGAACAATCGTTCAGGCTGGAATTCCATGCCTCAAACAACGAGGCCGAATACGAAGCATTAATCGCGGGTCTACGTTTGGCTCACGGCTTAAAAATACGTAATCTCCACGCTTACTGCGACTCCCAATTATTGGCCAGTCAATTCAGCGGAGAATATGAAGCCAGAGACGAACGAATGGACGCGTACCTCAAACTGGTCCAAGGTCTAGCTCAAAACTTCGACTGTTTCGCCCTTACCCGGATCCCCCGTTCCGAGAATGTCCAGGCGGACGCCCTTGCGGCCTTAGCATCAAGTTCAGATCCAGGACTCAAAAGGGTAATTCCGGTCGAATTCATCGAACATCCGCGTATCGGACCGCCAGTCGTCGTCAATCTCATAGAGGGTCAAGACGACGAGGAGGAAGAAATTACGATACCACCACCATCGGAGCAATCTGATTACGGTTGTGATACCCCATGGCTTCAGACGATTCGAGACTAAATTGTCGACGGGCAACTGCCCGCCGAAAAATGGGCAGCTCGCAAGGTCCGAACACAGGCCGCACGCTACGTAACAGTGGACGGCGAAATCTACAAATGAAGATTCTCCGGACCACTCCTGACGTGCCTGGAAGGAGAAAAGGCGAGGAAAGTAATGGAGGAAATACATTCCGGCTCATGCGGCAACCATTCCGGCGGAAGATCACTAGCCGTGAAAATCAAACGCCACGGATACTATTGGCCAACAATGATCGGAGATTGCGAGAAATTCGCACGAAAATGCAAAAAATGCCAAAGGCATGCGCCAACTATCCGACAACCGGCCGAAGTTCTTTCCTCCATCACGTCGCCCTATCCCTTTATGCGCTGGGCCATGGATATTGTCGGACCTTTGCATAATTCAAAGCAAAAGCGTTTCCTTTAGTCCTTACCGATTTTTTCTCAAAATGGGTAGAGGCGGACTCGTACGCAAGTATAAAAGACGTCCAAGTCGAGAATTTCGTATGGAAAAACATCATCTATAGGCACGGAGTTCCTTACGAAATCGTAACCGATAACGGGTCACAGTTCATTTCCACCCGATTCGAGGTATTCTGCGAAAAGTGGAAAATACGACTCAACAAGTCAACTTCCAGATATCCGCAGTGCAACGGACAGGCTGAAACAATCAACAAAACCATTCTCGACGGACTGAAGAAACGCTTAGAGGCCAAAAAAGGAAGATGGGCCGACGAACTCGAGGGAGTCCTCTGGTCTCATTGTACCACCCCAAGGCGAGCAACGGGAGAAACTCCCTTCGCCCTGGTATACGGCACGGAATGCATGATTCCCGCAGAAGTATAATTTCCCGGTGTTCGAAGAAGGTTCTTACCCGAACGAGAGGAAATCAACGATGCTATGCTCTTGGACGATCTCGATCTCATTAACGAGCGCCGAGATCGAGCGCTCATCCGAATTCAAAACTACCAGCACGCTGCTGCGAGATACTATAATTCCAACGTACGGAATCGTAGGTTCAATCAGGGAGATCTGGTCCTTCGCAAAGTCTTCCAAATCACCGCTGAACGAAACGCGGGAAAACTCGGAGCAAATTGGGAAGGTCCCTATAAAATTTAAAAAGTCGTCCGACCAGGTTCTTACGAAATAGCCAACATGCAGGGCATAAAAATCCCTAGAACCTGGAATGCGATGCATCTCAAAAAATACTATCACTAAACAAACCAACTCGCAATCACTGAACTACGAGACGGCTTGAGTACGTAGGCAGTTTGTCGAAAGGCAAATTCAGCTGTCCCCCCTCATTAAAAAGGGGGGGAGTGAGTACGTATACTCGTATACTCCCAAAAAATCGAAAAAACTTCTTACCACGCTCTAGGTATTTTTGACTTATCAAAACATCCTCACCCGTAAAATCAGAAAGAGGTCTTCGGAAATTAGTCGGCCGCTTGGGAAAAGCAATCTTTAGCATCGCGAGACGTCGCAATTGGTGCCTCAAAGTTTATTCCTTCCGAGCAAACGAAACCTCCGTCACAAAAAAGACATATATATGCACACGCTAACACTTATTTTGCGCAAAATAATCAAAACAATGGCACGCGCCACCAAGTCCGATGCTGATCACATCGAACTCACAAACGTCTTAAACAGACATAGCCATCTCACGGAGATGACTCTCTTACATCCGACACAAGGATAATAGCGCTATAAAAGAAATCCGAAATTTTGGTCTAGCACTTCCGGTCTCCGGAGAGATGCTGGATTCGTATCAAACAAGTCGTATAAGCCGAGAACTTTTCGCGGACTTTACATCGATACGAATCAGGAAGAAATCGCGACAGGAAAAACGATAGCCGGTTAGTCACCGCACAATCTTTAAACCGAAAGTAAACCTAGGTCTTGCCCTAAACCCAGCGCACTGGTCTCTAACACCTCAAAGGCATGATATCGAAAGATAGGAGATTCTTAAACCATGCCTCTATGTTTATGTTCGACACCTTCAGCACCCCCGCGGAGTTCACATCTCGCGGAAGAACTCTCGAAACAGATATCGAATAAAACATTTCACAATCGAAGAAGGATATGAGACGACAACTCATCACCTTCTTCCCCGGTATTCACAAATTTATAAAAAAAAAACGTTATCCGATTATCGTACCATAAAAAGAAAGCCGCGGAACGGCAGGGATTCAAAGCCACACACGGCCAGTCCCGAAATACAAACAACGCCATTCAAGGCCGAAACATAAAAACATAAAAAAAAATCTCTCGCAAGAGATCTAACCCAAGTCACCCTCAGAACTTACACCCCCTCTTCACCTGCTGCCTCGTCCGAGCCTGGAGCCACGTCGCTTCCGTTCTCTCCGACCATCGGGTCTTTCCCCTCTGGGTCTTCTGAACACGTCGGAAGGAAGCAAGCGAATTTCAGGTCAGACAGGATGAGATCGAAATCTCCATCCTCGGCCGCCATATCTCCCTTGCAGCCGGACAGTCGGGCCTCTTTGGCCTCCAAGGTCGGGGGAGTCTCACTTTGGAACGACCGAACCACGGCCATCCCGCCCTCAATGGTCGCCAAAGCGAAATCCCTGCTCCGGATACACTCGAGGGAACCCAAGGAAGCAGAAATCTTCGCCAAGCGAGCTTGAAACTCCGCAGGAAGGGCATCCATAGCCTCTTGGATCCTGCGGCGTGCTAGTCCCGCGTCACTCTCGATCTGACGCTGGAGTCGACGCACCTCCGAGGATTTGGCCTTCCAGGCCTTCTTTTCCTTAAGCAAGGAACTCGCCGTCTTCCCAAGGTCCCTCTCAAGCTCTCCTATCGCAACCTCGAGCTTCGCCACTTTCGCACAATGAGAGTCCTCGACAGCCGTCAACATAGCCTCGGTTTTGGACCATCTGCCCTGAAGCTCCACCAACTCCCCGGACAGGCGACTAGTCTCAGAACCACATCGGACCATCCCATCGATCAACGATATGAACTGCAAACGGTAAAATTCTTAAGACTAAGAGAATGCACGAAAGACGATCGAGAATTCAAACAAGAAACAAACCTTTCCGCGAAGTCCTGATGCTAGGCTCGACCCACCTCGCTGCGAAGTCTCCCCGTCACCGCTCTTGGCGAGTTTCCTCTTCCGACTCTTAGGCTGAGTAGCCAGGGTAGCGCTAGGAGCATGCAATGCCAGACGATATCTTTTCTGGCTGGAGTCATAGAGTCAGCGGCCTTCTCTTTGTCCTCGACGAGGATCGGGGTCGTGGAAGATCCCGCAGGTAGGACTCGCGGGAGAGGAGCCGTGACGTCGGTCCCACACGGGGCAACGACCTGCGCGGAAGAAGACGGAAACTCGGAGCCAGTTTGAGCTAGTTCTTTCTCGGCTTGGCGACAAACTAGTTTCTCTCGGAAAGAAAGATGACCGGCAACACAAGCCGGCACTTCCGCCGGAGAAGTTGGAATCGGAGCCGGAGAAGTGGCCTCACCCATCTCGACGTCGGAATCTTTCTTATCACCTTGGGAGGAAGACATGTTGAAAGGAAAGTTATGAAACTAAAGAGGTTTTTGAAGGAATGAAGAAGGGAAGGTGTGAAGAAAATGAATGACAAGAGCTCACTACTTATAGAAGTATGGGTTCGGAATGTCGTCTCGACAACTTTTTTCCGCGGAATTTTAAATGTAAATTTCGTCCAATACACTTAACCTTGTCAAAGTCACCTATCCGCCCGCTAGAGTCACAACTCTAACAGGCTGGGGGGCTAACTGTTAGGGTCAAAAACGGTTACGACAAATTTAACATCCAAAACATCCGAGGAAGAAAATAAGAATTTCTCCGAAGAGTACTTTTCGAAATAGACTCTTTCTTACGAAAAAGCTTTACGGAAGAAAGAGTCGAGATGTCCGACGAAGGCTCGAAACAGGTCGCTACGTAGCGACCGAGCTCGAGCCAAAGCTCGGTCGCTACGTAGCGACCGAGCGATCGTCCCGCTCGGTCGCTACGTAGCGACCAAGCGATCGTCCCGCTCGGTCTCTACGTAGCGACCGAGCTCGAGCCAAAGCTCGGTCGCTACGTAGCGACCGGGCTCGAGCCAAAGTTCGGTCGCTGTGTAGCGATTGAACCTTTCCGAACACTTATACGACACCAGTCCTTGCATTCTCGTCAAACCTTCGAATGCTATCTCCCGAAGACCGTAGCAAGCTCAGTCCATGTTTCCCGCTATTCTAATTCATCGATCAAACTTCACGGATTAGAAACCGCGGAAAACTCGTAGTAAACGTGTCGAGTCGGAAGACGGCCCAAAGGCACCTAAAACACGACTCGAGGCCCATCCTACGATTTTTCCTAACCAAAAGCCCGTAAACCACAGCGTGGTTCACGCTTGGCCCACGAGGAAGGATAAATGTCAAGTTTCTGCGGATAAATACGGAAGTTTTGAAGATAATTGTGAAGGTCGGGAGAAATGGAATATCTCCATTTTTATGCTATGACGGCTTAAGGGCAGAAGAGTAAAAGCGTAAACCGACCTTGGAGCTAGTGTATAAGGAGTCCTAGGCGAGGAGCAGAAGAGAACTTTTTCAGAGCAAACTAAGCACTTAGAGCAATTTAGGCATTTTTCCGTTTTTGTTATTTCGAGCTGCGACTCAATTAGGTTTAGCCATCTTAGGGTTGCTAGAACTAGTAATCTCGCCGACAGCTCTCGAGCCCAGGCTTATACCTTGTTGTAACGCTCATACGCAGATTCGGAATAAAGATCTACTTTGCTCTCTTTTCGATTTCTTATTTTTATCGTTGTTATTCTCGTGTTCTGATTGCTTGACGTGTGGTAATTAACAGATATCCGCGTCCTCTGGGAAATTAGGGTTTTCCTAGATTCCTTATTTAAACGGAAATCGACAGTGTGAATTTCGGTTCCCACAGTCGCAAGGCTGAAACTTAAAGGAATTGACGGAAGGGCACCACCAGGAGTGGAGCATGCGGCTTAATTTGACTCAACACGGGGAAACTTACCAGGTCCAGACATAGTAAGGATTGACAGACTGAGAGCTCTTTCTTGATTCTATGGGTGGTGGCGCATGGCCGTTCTTAGTTGGTGGAGCGATTTGTCTGGTTAATTCCGTTAACGAACGAGACCTCAGCCTGCTAACTAGCTACGTGGAGGCATCCCTTCACGGCCGGCTTCTTAGAGGGACTATGGCCGTTTAGGCCAAGGAAGTTTGAGGCAATAACAGGCCTGTGATGCCTTTAGATGTTCTGGGCCGCACGCGCGCTACACTGATGTATTCAACGAGTTCACACCTTGGCCGACAGGCCCGGGTAATCTTTGAAATTTCATCGTGATGGGGATAGATCATTGCAATTGTTGGTCTTCAACGAGAAATTCCTAGTAAGCGCGAGTCATCAGCTCGCGTTGACTACGTCCCTGCCCTTTGTACACACCGTCCGTCGCTCCTACCGATTGAATGATCCGGTGAAGTGTTCGGATCGCGGTGACGTGGGTGGTTCGCCGTCTGCGACGTCGCGAGAAGTCCACTAAACCTTATCATATAGAGGAAGGAGAAGTCGTAACAAGGTTTCCGTTGGTGAACCTGCGGAAGGATCATTGTCGTACCCTGGAAACAGAACGACCTGAGAACGATGAAACATCACTTTTCGGTAGGCCGGTTTTTTACTGTGCCTGCCGATTCCGTGGTTATGCGTTAATCCATGGCCAAGACTTCAGTTTTGGTTAGATCGTACGCATAGCTTCCGGATATCACCAAACCCCGGCACGAAAAGTGTCAAGGAAAATACAACTAAACAGCCTGCTTTCACCAACCCGGAGACAGTGTTTGTTCGGAAGCAGTGCTGCAATGTAAAGTATAAAACGACTCTCGGCAACGGATATCTCGGCTCTCGCATCGATGAAGAACGTAGAAAAATGTGATACTTGGTGTGAATTGCGGAATCCCGTGAACCATCGAGTCTTTGAACGCAAGTTGCGCCCCAAGCCTTCTGGCCGAGGGCACGTCTGCCTGGGTGTCACAAATCGTCGTCCCCCCATCCTCTTGAGGATATGGGACGGAAGCTGATCTCCCGTGTGTTCCCGCACGCGGTTGGCCAAAATCCGAACAAAGGACGTCAGGAGCGTTTTGACATGCGGTGGTGAATTTAATTCTTGTCATATAGTCAGACGTTCCGGTCCAAAAGCTCTTGATGACCCAAAGTCCTCAACGCGACCCCAGGTCAGGCGGGATCACCCGCTGAGTTTAAGCATATCAATAAGCGGAGGAAAAGAAACTAACAAGGATTCCCTTAGTAACGGCGAGCAAACCGGGAAGAGCCCAGCTTGAAAATCGGATGTGATGTGCCATGGGGTAGCGCACCGGGCAAAACAGACATGCATGGCTTGATCATTGGAAGCAGTAATGATATATGTTCATTGTTTGACTCATATCTTCTGAACCACGAGGATTCTACACATGAAATCACTTGGAGAATGTTCTCAACTCAATTAAGGAGCTCCTCGAAGAAGAATCAGATCAAACGGAGTTCATATGTGATAGTTATGCTATTTACAAATCAGGTGATCTTCAGTTCTCGCGAATTCAGACCACCCGAGAAGCTCGAAATGGCTAACCTTCTTTCTGATGAACCAACAGCCAATTCAATCATGACAAAGGTGATTATTCATGTTCTAAATGTCCAAGAAAGCATTGGGCTTGATGGTTTTCAAAAAGATTCAAAAACGAGCTTGTTTGGCCCAAATGGAGAAACCGATAAAATATTGGCTAAGGGAAAAGATGGATTTCGACCAAGCCTCAAAGGGACATGTCTTGGCCCATATCAGGAGTATATTCTTAACCTTTCAAAGTCCTGGTCGTGGCTATATGAAGAGGTAGTCCAAGTTTCAGTCAAAGACTTTATTTAATCAAGTCTTTGTTTCTATTTCCAATGTCTTGTTTTTAGCACATTCTTCTTTGGATCTCTACAACTTGTAATCCTATAAATAAGGCCTTAGAGCCACGAAATAAAGCAGATTGTTTTTCCCCTTTTTTTGAGTTAAAACTCTTTGTTCTTTGTAGAACTTGTTCTTAGTTTCTTGGTGAGTCATATCCAAGTAAACACCCCTCAAACTCGTTGGTCTTGTGAGTCATATCAAGCAACGGTTCGAGATTCTTCTTTTGGTGGTCTTGTGAGTCATATCAAGCATCAACTGAAGTTGGGAATATTGAAGGCCTTTCTGCAACCTTTGTGCGACCCTTCAATCCATTCAGTTCTCCATCCGGAGTTCATATCCAAATCTGATCCATTGGAGTGAGCCGATCTTAGGGTCCTTCAAGTGGTATCAGAGCCACTCGTTTGGTATCTTCTAAATCTTTCATCTTTCTCATCTTCCATTTCTTCATAAACACTTCTTCTTCTATCTATCTTGAATCCTGGCCCCTCATTACCATCCTCTATCTATAAAAAAAAAAAAAAAAGATCTATCTATAAAAAAAAAAAGGAAGAAAAAAGAATTCGAAAAGTTTGATTTGTGGATTGGTGGTGGAAGAGAAAGCCTGCTGGCTGAGGAGAAATCCAGCCTTTGAGGTGGTTAAAACGGATTCCCAAAACCAAAAATCTCTTATCTTTCTCTCTTTTAAAATTCCCTTGTGTTTGCTTCGATTTTGTCCATTGAGTTTCTTTGAGTTGTTCTTCATAGAACTTTGAGTGAAAACTTGTTGTGTGACCATCGAAATTCTGAGAGAAACACGTGTGTGGGTGAGGATCAAACACTTGAGAGAGTGAGGATTTTTATCTAACGTTTTGTGTTTAAGAAATTTCAGTAACCATGAGTAGTGATGATGAACGGAACCGTCCGGGAAACTCAGTTGCCGGATTGTCTAACCTTCAAATGCGTGCTTTGAATGATTCTATGTCTAACATGTTGAACGCAGGTTTAGATCAGATCCATCAGAGGCTTGATGAGATCCAGGCCAGCCAAGCTCCTTCTAGAGCCGGAGCAAGAAGAGACCGTCCGCGTAGGAACACTCGGTCCGACGATGAGATCCGAGAGGAGGATGATCAAGAGGACGAGGCCAGATCAGCATACCATCCAAGAAGAGGTCCTAGAACCCGAGATCCAGGTGATGCCAATCCTTTTGCTAGAAATGAACGTACTAATGATAGCCTAAGTGGGTTGAAACTAAAAATCCCACCATTTGAGGGTAAAAATGATCCTGATGTTTTTCTTGAATGGGAAAGAAAAATTGAATATGTCTTTGATTGTCAAAACTTTTCTGAACTTAAGAAAGTTAGACTAGCTGTTACTGAATTCTCTGGCTATGCTATTAATTGGTATGATCAAGTTGTGACCCTTAGGAGGAGAACAGGTGAGAGACCGATTGAGACATGGGATGAGTTTTCCATGCTGATGAGGAGACGATTTGTTCCTGCTCATTATCACCGAGACCTCCACCAGAAACTCAGACGCTTGCTTCAAGGCACTAAGTCCGTGGAAGACTACCACCAGGAAATGGAAACTTTGATGATCAAGGCTGATCTAGACGAGCCCAGGGACGCCACTATGGCTAGGTTCCTCTCTGGCCTTAACCGAGACATCCAAGACCGTATGGAGCTTCAAGAGTATGGTAGTGTGGAACAGATGCTACACAAGACCATCTTGATCGAGCAGGTGAGAGACCGATTGAGACATGGGATGAGTTTTCCATGCTGATGAGGAGACGATTTGTTCCTGCTCATTATCACCGAGACCTCCACCAGAAACTCAGACGCTTGCTTCAAGGCACTAAGTCCGTGGAAGACTACCACCAGGAAATGGAAACTTTGATGATCAAGGCTGATCTAGACGAGCCCAGGGACGCCACTATGGCTAGGTTCCTCTCTGGCCTTAACCGAGACATCCAAGACCGTATGGAGCTTCAAGAGTATGGTAGTGTGGAACAGATGCTACACAAGACCATCTTGATCGAGCAACAAGTTAAAAGGAAGAGTTTCTCAACGCCGGCCATTACCTCTAAACCGGCCTACTCTCCTAGACCGGGTTTTGCTCCTAAGCCAAGCTACCAAGACAAAGGTAAGTCTTCTTCCACAACATATAATGCTTTTAAAACTGATGTCCCTGCTCGTGATGACAAAGGAAAGGCAGTTGATACTTCTGGCCGAGCAAGAGACATTAGGTGTTTCAAATGTCAAGGTCTAGGACATTTTGCCAAAAACTGTCCCAACCAACGAGTGATGATTCTTACGGAGAATAGAGAAGTTGAATCTGTTGATGAGCAAGAGAACAAAGAAGATCTTCGTCCTATCTTTGATGAAGAGGACGAGTCCTTTAGATATCCGCATCAAGGGCCACTACTCGTTGCTAGGAAAGGCATGGTCGAGTCTTTTTTCGATGAGACGGACGACCGCTTGGTCGATGGTTCCAACCCAGCCTTTGATGATGAGTCCAACCCGATCAATGATGAGGAGCCTTGCTTCGACTATCCAGCTCATGGTCCTCTACTTGTCACAAGAAGAACTCTGAGTGTCCAACCCAAAAACAAGGAACAAAGGGAGAATCTCTTTCATTCTCGATGTTTAGTTTCTGAAAAGGTCTGCTCTTTGATTATTGATGGTGGGAGTTGTACTAATGTTGCTAGTGACACTCTTGTCAGGAAACTAGGACTTGCTACTCGGCCTCTCTCTCGTCCTTTCAGGTTGGAATGGCTAAACGAGGCTGGAGAATAGTATGTGAAAGAGCAAGTCACTGTCCCTATTACCATTGGCCGATATGAAGACGAGGTCGTTTGCAACGTTCTTCCTATGGATGCATGCCACATTCTCTTGGGCCGGCCATGGCAATTTGATAAGAGAGCCGTGCATGATGGCTTCACAAACCGACACTCCTTTGATCATAAAGGGAAGAAGATCACGCTTGTTCCTTTGACACCTTTGGAGGTTCATCAAGATCAGATCCAGCTCAAGAGGAACCGTGACAAGGAAACCAAGCCAGATGAACCTGAATCATCCCAACGGAACTCCAATTTCTATATCAAACAAAGTCAGGTCAAGAGATCTCTTTACTCTCAAAAGCCATTTCTTTTACTTGTGTACAAAGAATCTCTTATGGCTTCTTCTTCTGACATTGCACCGGAGATTCCGAGTGAACTTTTAGATGTTTTGCAGAAGTATTCTGATGTTTTTCTAGATGAGAATCCTAAGGGATTACCTCCAGTACGAGGCATTGAGCATCAGATCGACCTTGTTCCAGGCGCGTCTTTACCAAACCGGCCAGCTTACCGTACCAATCCGGTAGAGACCAAAGAACTTCAGAAACAGATTGGTGACCATCTTGAGAAAGGCTACATCCGGGAACGCCTCAGTCCTTGTGCCGTTCCTGTCCTTCTCGTGCCCAAAAAGCATGGTTCTTGGCGCATGTGTGTGGACTACCGTGCCATCAACAACATCACGGTAAAGTATAGGCATCCCATCCCTAGACTAGACGACATGCTTGATGAGTTGCATGGATCATGTGTCTTTTCTAAAATTGATTTGAAAAGTGGCTATCACCAGATTAGGATGAAGGAAGGTGATGAGTGGAAAACCGCATTTAAAACCAAGTTAGGATTGTATGAATGGCTTGTTATGCTATTTGGTCTTACTAATGCACCTAGCACTTTCATGCGTTTGATGAATCATGTCTTGAGGTCATTCATAGGTCATTTTGTTGTTGTCTACTTTGATGACATTCTTGTCTATAGCAAAAACCTTGAAGATCATAAGATGCATCTCAAATCTGTTCTTGAAGTTCTTAGGAAAGAAAAACTCTTTGCCAGTCTTGGTAAATGCTCTTTTGGAACAGATCACGTGGTGTTATTAGGTTTTGTTGTAGGTGCTGATGGACTTAGAGTGGACGAGCAGAAAATCAAAGACATCCGAGACTGGCCAAGTCCTTCGACCGTGGGCGAGGTAAGAAGCTTTCATGGTCTGGCCGGTTTCTATAGACGGTTTGTTCCGGACTTCAGTTCCATTGCTGCTCCTCTGACTGAAGTGATCAAGAAGAACGTCGGTTTGGAACAAGCCCAAGAAAAAGCTTTTCAGATGTTAAAAGTGAAGTTGACTCATGCTCCTTTACTTGTACTTCCTGATTTTTCTAAAACTTTTGAGATTGAATCTGATGCTTCCGGAGTTGGGATTGGTGCTGTCTTGATGCAGGATAGGAAACCCATTGCTTACTTCAGTGAGAAGCTTGGAGGTGCCACACTCAACTACCCCACCTATGACCAGGAGCTATATGCTTTGGTGAGAGCTCTCCAAACGTGGCAACACTATCTTTGGCCTAAGGAGTTTGTTATCCACACGGACCACCAGTCCTTGAGACATCTTAAGGGTCAACAGAAACTGAACAAGAGACACGCACGTTGGGTTGAGTTCATTGAGACATTTCCTTATGTTATCAAGTACAAGCAAGGTAAGGAAAATGTTGTGGCTGATGCTTTGTCCCGAAGGTATACTCTTCTTTCAGCCCTTGAAACTAAACTACTTGGTTTTGAATTTATCAAAGACTTGTATGTGACTGATCCGGATTTCAAAGAAATATTTCAGAAAAGTTCCAAAGTGGCTTATGGAAAATACTATCAAAGTTCTGGATTTTTGTTCTTTGATAACCGCTTGTGTGTCCCCCAATGTTCTTTGAGGGAGTTGTTTCTCATGGAATCTCATGGAGGAGGTCTTATGGGACACTTTGGAGTCAAGAAGACATACAAGACGGTTTATGATCACTTCTACTGGCCAAGCTTGATGAAGGACGTTGAGAGGATTTATGGCCGATGTGTGATCTGTAAGAAATCCAAAACCAAGACATCTAATCATGGTTTGTATTCGGCTCTACCCATTCCTTCTCATCCTTGGGTAGATATTTCTATGGATTTTGTTCTTGGTTTGCGTAGGACTAAAACTGGCCGAGACTCTATCTTTGTGGTTGTGGATAGGTTTTCAAAAATGGCTCATTTCATTCCATGTCATAAAACTGATGATGCTGTGCAAGTTGCTGAATTGTTCTTTAGGGAAATTGTTAGATTGCATGGTATGCCTAAGACCATTGTCTCTGATCGTGATGCTAAGTTCCTTAGCTATTTTTGGAAAACTTTGTGGTCTAAATTAGGAACCAGATTGATGTTCTCTACGACTTGTCACCCACAAACTGATGGCCAAACTGAAGTAGTGAATAGAACTTTGTCTGCATTGCTTAGATCATTGGTTAAGAAAAACCTTAAGCATTGGGAAGAACGTTTGCCTCATGTTGAGTTTGCTTATAACCATGCTATGCATTCTGCTACTAAGTTCTCCCCTTTTGAAGTCGTTTATGGCTTTAATCCCGTATCTCCACTTGATCTTTTGCCTTTACCTTTGAGTGAAAGAGTTAGCACAGATGGCAAAAGGAAAGCAGACACTATCAAGAAGTTACATGAGCAGGTTCATGCAAACATTGCAGCCAAAACCGAAGGGTACAAAAGATATGCCAACAGGAAGAGAAAGGAGGTGATCTTTGAGGAGGGTGATCTTGTTTGGGTTCACTTGAGGAAGGAACGGTTTCCAGAAGAAAGAAAGTCTAAACTTATGCCTCGAGTCGATGGTCCATTTCAGATCCTTAGAAAGATCAATGACAATGCCTATCAGCTTGATTTGCAAGGCAAGTATGATATTTCTTCAAGCTTTAATGTGTCTGATCTTTCTCCTTTTCTTGTAGATGATCCAGATTTGTGGAAAAATCCTTTTAAAGAAGGAGGGAATGATGAGCCCCAGTCTATGGACCAGACCGATCAGAACGTTCCAGACGTCCCAGCTGAGGTTCATCCTACCGATCAGATCAGACAGATCCACATGGCCGTCTATCGGCTCGACCCGCGAACGTCCGGATTGGAGCTTCGTCCAGATCCTCGACCAGATGCTCGAACTAACCGAACTGAAGCCCGTCTCTCC
>NC_063437.1:6638805-6646305 GCF_020379485.1 Brassica napus | reverse complement strand
AACCCGTGGTTCTGAACTAACTCTGGGCAGCACCTCCACTTGACCATCATAGAATATGACTGGCTTGGACGAATTGAATTGGACAGAGCTTCCGTGTCACAATCGTAGAGAATCGCCGATTGGACGGAACTGGCCTTCTCGGTGGAGTATCGGTCTTCAGAATCGACCATACTCTAGAATCGATCACTTCCTTTCTCTCTCTCTCTCTCTCTCTCTCTCTCTCTCTCTCTCTCTCTCTCTCTCTATAGCCACGTTGACTTGACTCCCATCTGATCTGATCTTCACTTGATTGACCTTCAGTTGGACAGAACCTTCTCAAGGTGATGACTCGAAATCAATAGAGAACTGATCTCGAAAACTCTCTAAAACTCTCGAAATAGCTCGGAATCACTTGCTTTCTTTTTCTACTTTTCTCTCAAGGTTTTAAATTGGTTTGGACAGGTATGGATGTGAAGAAATGAGCAGGGGTCGTGGGGTATTTATAGGAGACACCAGCCAATCAGCTTCAGGTTGGTGGCAGCTCGTGTGTCGCTCTGCATGGCTCCGGACGCATGCACGGCGACACCTCGTGCTCCACATGGCTGGCTGCATGTCCAGGATACATGCAGGACGCCACCACTCCTCCCAGATGTCAGGCTGCATGACTGGAGCTCATGCAAGGCGCCACACATCCTCACACATGTCGATCAGCATGCTTCGGTTGCATGCGCGGAGACACCTCGTGCTTGGCCGTTCCACCTCGTGCTTCTATGTGTCAAGCTGCATGTTCAGCTTTCATGCACGTCTACACCTCCTCGTTGTGTTGACACTCAGCTGCTGATGTGATAGACAGAACGTCCTGACCATATGCGTAGGGACACCTCGAGCTTCTTGGTCGGTTTACGCGATTTTTGACCCTTCCGGCATATTTTCGTCTCGCGATCAATCCCGAATATTTTTCCGCTCCCGTTCTGATTCTCTAAATATTTTTAATAAACTCCAGATGAATATTGGGATCGTCTAAAAATATTTCCCGAGCCTCCGGCTTCTTCCAATAATTTCGAAAAACCGAAATTAGGGTTTTCGACCAACTTCGGGTTTTCCCGTCGTGCTTGCTTTCCGTCCTGCTTACTCCCGTCATGCTTCCAAATTATAATATCTCTGAAATAATATTCTGATGATAGATGTGAAGTTTCGCGGAAAACTTAGTGGCTAAGAAACGTCGGGTTTCTGAAACGTCGAGCTTCTAAACCGTAGTGCTTCCAAAAATGTGATTCTTCCAAAATCTTCGTCTGATCAATCTTAGACTCTTCTAAGAAAGATAGAGCAGCTTAATATGTCTCATGGTTCACTCACGATCCATTCTTCGACCACATCCTTCTTCGAACATCTCGGTTGGCCCGTACCGCCCGCGGTTCGATCATCAAGTTGATGCTCGACCAATCTTCTGTCTTCTCTGAACCATGTTAAGTTTTGTGTGATCAAAACTCAACATTAATCCAAATATGTAATCTCCCAAAAGCTTGGCTCCAGATTCTGATTTTCCCTTGCTCGACCATTTTATCCCGAAGGGCGGGTTATCACACCGCATGTGCACAAGTCTCGGCCAAAAGCATCCTGACGGGAGCATTAAAACCCAAAAGCATCTCTTCAGTATGCTTGCCTATCAGTACGCTTGGCCTCGATCATACCAAGGAAAAATATTAACACTTGGACCATCAGTTCATTAGAACTCGAGCTAGCATCAATCAGACGGACTTGGACAGTCCAGTCCATCAAAACTCGAGCTCATGTCCAGATCAGTACACGAACAGTTCACGGGAAGGGCCAGCATGCTGATATGTGTACTGACATGGTGCATCAGTTGCCCAAAATCAGTACACGGACAGTCCATGGGAAGGGCCAGCATGCTGATATGTGTACTGACATGGTGCATCAGTTGTCCAAAATCAGTACACGGACAGTCCACGGGAAGGGCCATCATGCTGATATGTGTACTGACTTGGTGCATCAGTTGTCCAAATTCAGTACACGGACAGTCCATGGGAAGGACCAGCATGCTGATATGTGTACTGACATGGTGCATCAGTTGTCCAAAATCAGTAAACGGACAGTCCACGGGAAGGGCCAGCATGCTGATATGTGTGGTCAGCATGCTTATATGTACTGATGGGTAGTCCACGGACAGTCCCAGCGTGCTGATATGTGTACTGATGGGCAAGCCACGGACGTGTACTGATGGCAAGCCACGGACGTCCTGTGTGTGCTGAAGGACAGCCACGGACGTCCTGTGTGTGCTGACGGACGTCCTGTGTGTGCTGAAGGACAGCCACGGACGTCCTGTGTGTACTGAACAGACAGTCCACGTGGGCCAAAATCACCCAAACAGTCCACAGGAAGGGCCAGCGTGCTGATATGTGTACTGATGGACAGTCCATGGACGTCCTGTGTGTGCTGACGGACAGCCACGGACGTCCTGTGTGTGCTGACGGACACAGGGACACACACGGAAACACACGGACAGTACACGGACGTCCTGTGTGTGCTGACGGACAGCCACGGACGTCCTGTGTGATAGACTGTGGTCCACGGATCAGTACATGGAGCCGAACCAGCATGAAGTTCAGAACGTTCTGAAGTTTTCAACCGAGGTTCATGATTTTCACCATACTGGCCAGACTGACCGGACTGTCCCAAATGCATCCGGATGGGAGCTTTGGCTGGAACCATGGCCAGATGATCGATTTCACTGTACTGGACTTTGTCTTCACCGTCCTGTTTTCCATTTGATGAAGAACAGTCGAGAGGGAATCGCATTCGGACGCACGGATCCTGAGTTAGGTCATTGCTATACATTTCTGGACAGTACCACATGTACCGCCCGGATGTCCAGTTTGAGGCTTCATCAATACCCATGTCCAGACGATCGAATTCACCGAACTGGAGCTCGTATTTCCCGTACTGATTGGCATTTTAAGAGCAATGGTCGAGACAGATTTGGATTCGGACGAGTGGAACTCAAGATAGGCTGTGACACTTCAAAACTGGCTACTTTGGACTGTCCTGCTTGTGTACTGGCCCAGTCCGCAGGACATGCTTCAGGAAGCAATGAACCTGGACGGAATTTGAAGGGGTTTTCGCTAGTCAAAGTGTGATTTCGTGCCTTGACCAGATCTGGTCAATTTTATCATTTTCTATGTTTAGATTTCCCACATTTTTCTTTAAGTCTTTTGACTAGAACTTCTATATAATGTAACCATCAGATCTGAATAAGAAAATTCCGTTTTGCTTTCATTCTTTTGAGTTTTTACTCTCATTGTTCTTTGCTTAGAACATTCATACTTCTCTTGGTGAGGTCATCTCCAAGCGAACCACTTCGTTGTGTTGGACCGGTGCGTCACATCCGGCAACCTTCGAATCTCTGGTAGTATCTTTGGGATAATCCGCAACCCTTAGTGTCACCCCTCGATCCATCAGTTCTCAATCCTCTCGGATCTGAGTTCATATCAACCTTACCGAAAGAGTGATCCTTATTTTGGTTCTATCAAGTGGTATCAGAGCCACTCTCTCGGTAACTCTTTTTCAATCCATTTCATCTCATCTTCCATATTCTTCATCTTCTTCAAACACTTCTTCTTCTACCTTTCCTAAATCCGGGCCCCTCATTACCATCCATATATAAAAAAAAATAAAAAAAAAAGATTTACGATTTGATTCAAAAAAAAAAAAAAAGGAAAAGTTCAAAGTTTGTTTTGTGGATTGGTGGTGGAAGAGAAAGCCTGCTGGCTGAGGAGAAATCCAGCCTTTGAGGTGGTTAAAACGGATTTCAAAAATCAAAATCTCTTATCTTTCTATCTTGAGAAAATTCCCTTGTTTGCTTGGATTTGCCCATTGGGATTCTTTGATTTGTTCTCTTAGAACATTGAGTAAAAACTTGTGTGTGATCACCTAAATCTGAGAGAAACACTTGTGTGGGTGAGGATCAAACACTTGAGAGTGTGAGGTTTTTATCTACTAACTTTTGTGTTGAGATTTTTCAGGTTTATGATGTTTGGTTTGCAAAGGAAAAGTAACAAGGAGAAGCCTCAACGAAATTCTAACTCTCAAACTCCTTTTACATATCCTTTGAATTATTTTGATGAGTTTGTTAGTGTGCAGGAACAGCCAGCTGTAAGGAGAAAAACAACCAGAGATGTGGCTGATCCAAAAAGGCAACCCTTTCAAATTGATGTCCAACAAATTTGTGATAACCTTGTGAAGGGAGTGGACAAAGCCCTTAAGGACTTCAGCAAGAGCCAAAAGAAGAGCACATCTAAACGTGCCCCAGTAGCTGAGCCATCCTTGTTCATCAGTAAGAAAGCCCAAGGTGAATCTGAAAACCATTTTGAAGAACTTAAAGATTTTTCAGATTATCTACCCATTTTTGATGAATCTGATGAAGAGCTAATTGAAAGCTTGATGTTTTGTGAAAAAGATTGTGATCTTCCTTCTCTTGAAACTGAGTTTAATCTTGATAATGAACAAGCTATTGTAGAACTAACTGTTTTGCAACCGGAGCTTCCGAGTAGTCTTGTTTTGTCTCCACAGGTTTTTGAGGAAGAGCCACTGGATTTTCCACATCAGTGCCCATGTCTTGACACTAGGATATGTTTGGATGATGATCTAGGTCCTATCTTTGATGAGGAGGACGAACCTGGTCCAGTCTTTGATGAAGAAGCAACAAGCATCACATCCATTGCTATGGAGAATTATCTATGCTTTGATCCCGGCACAACTCCTGCCCCTTTACCTCCGGATCTTCAAGAGCACTGTGAGAAACCTTCTTCTCTTAATTCTCTGCCTGACATGTTTGTGAAAGTCAGTACTGATGATGTAATTCGTTTTGGTCTTGACAAGATGAAAGATTTTTTTTGTTTCAAAATCTGTTTTTGATAACATGATTAATTCTTTAAAAATCTTTGAACCTGATAAATGTCTTGATCAATCACGTTTTCAAAATGTCAATGGCATCACTTCTGGAATTATTTTGAGCTTTGATCAGTTCTTGGAACATAACAAAGGTTTTCATCTTCTTGGAAGGCCATTTGATCTTGATTTGCAACAAACTGATTTTTGTGCTGAAAAATCTCTTGATTTGTTTGTTTGCAAAGGAAATGGTTTTGATCTGAGTTCTTCTAGACATGTACTGATCACTGATGAATTGTTTGCATCCTCTTATGCCTTGGACGAAATTTTGATTCAGAAGTTGCTGGAACAGAAATCACTTAAAACTGAAAATGATTTTCGTGATCTTGAATTTTGTGGTTCTGTTTTGCAGCCTGATCTCTTAAGTTTTGAAACTGATAAGACTTGGTATTTTCTGAGATCATTTCGTGATAATGGTGTTGTCTTGAGTTCTGATGATATTTTGGTTTACAACACATTCTTTGAAAAATACCTTGAACTTTTGATAAATGATTCTCAAACTGAACTTAAGCTTGTGTGTTCAGATGTTGGGAAGGATATGCCCATCTTGAAAATGAATACTGTTGTTGCATACCTTGATAAAATTCTTGTCTGTAATATCTACTTTGATGAGCACCTTGACAGGCTGAAAAATATGCAATTTGTTCTTGGAAAAGATATCTTGATTTGTGATTTGAACAAATATTTATCTTGCACATTTGATCCTGGTCTTTTAGTGTTTATTTTGAGTATACAGGAAAGACAGGTTCAGCCTCTAAGAATTGAAAGCATTGACTGTGCCCAACAGTCTGAGTTTTGGAGAAGCTTTGTTGAAACCGGCTACCTTGATACCAGCGACAGAGGTTCAGTCCAAGGAGGATATTTCAACATTCCAAAGGCCTTTTGTCATGAATCCAATTTTCCCAGAAAGCCAACTCAAAAGGTATTCACTGAGGTTTGGAATCGCATGAAAATCTTCACGGATGAAGAAGTTATAAATTTTCCAAACTGGAGGTTCTTCAGTCCATCTATCCGCGATTACCAGATTTCTAAAGGAGATTCATGCCCCAGAAAGAATCGGCCTGAGCCAAAACCGATCCTCCATGAACCAAAGGTGTTTCCTCAGTCATTATCCTGTCTAAACCAAAAGCACTATAAGGATCATGAGTTGATTGCCTCTACACTTCATGAAAATGTTTTGAAACCGAGAATTTCAAAGAGAAAACATATTCTTACTTGGTTGAAAAACGTTTTGCTCAAACCTTTTCATGAATTGATTTCACTGAGCTGTGCTTTGAAAGAGATTTGGTGTAGGAAAAAGCATGAACTAAAATTGCTTAGGCCAAAGAATTCTTTTGATTTCGTTCATGATGATAATTTTTCAAATTTGGCATTGTCTCTTTCTTTCCATGACAGTTTCTCACCTTGGCCTTATTTTGAGATTGATAAATCAATTTTTGGCAACCAGCTTGCTTGCTTAATGCTTGCCCACGTCCTTGATGATTATCCTAAAGGCTTGGATCCTGATTTTGATGTCTTAAGGATAGAGAAACCCTTTGATTATTTCTTTGGCAGATTTGATGTGGTTTCTCTAGTTGCTTTGAATAAACAGGATAAGCATGATCAGTTTCAAAGGAGAGCAAGCACCAATGGACGCCAAAGTACTTGGAATTCCTTGATAAAAATGACATCAAAACTCCAAGGAAGTTTCTGTCCATTCTATTCATTTACTGAATTTCCCTTGAATTTTAATTCCTTTGTATCTGATTTATCTCTTTTTGATATATGTACATTGGATTTGAGGACAAATCCTTTTGAAGAAAGAGGGAATGATAGACCGCGGTCCACGGATCAGTACATGGAGCCGAACCAGCATGAAGTTCAGAACGTTCTGAAGTTTTCAACCGAGGTTCATGATTTTCACCATACTGGCCAGACTGACCGGACTGTCCCAAATGCATCCGGATGGGAGCTTTGGCTGGAACCATCGCCAGATGATCGATTTCACTGTACTGGACTTTGTCTTCACCGTCCTGTTTTCCATTTGATGAAGAACAGTCGAGACGGAATCGCATTCGGACGCACGGATCCTGAGTTAGGTCATTGCTATACATTTCTGGACAGTACCACATGTACCGCCCGGATGTCCAGTTTGAGGCTTCATCAATACCCATGTCCAGACGATCGAATTCACCAAACTGGAGCTCGTATTTCCTGTACTGATTGGCATTTTAAGAGCAATGGTCGAGACAGATTTGGATTCGGACGAGTGGAACTCAAGATAGGCCGTGACACTTCAAAACTGGCTACTTTGGACTGTCCTGCTTGTGTACTGGCCCAGTCCGCAGGACATGCTTCAGGAAGCAATGAACCTGGACGGAATTTGAAGGGGTTTTCGCTAGTCAAAGTGTGATTTCGTGCCTTGACCAGATCTGGTCAATTTTATCATTTTCTATGTTTAGATTTCCCACATTTTTCTTTAAGTCTTTTGACTAGAACTTCTATATAATGTAACCATCAGATCTGAATAAGATAATTTCGTTTTGCTTTCATTCTTTTGAGTTTTTACTCTCATTG
>NC_063437.1:6628805-6631305 GCF_020379485.1 Brassica napus | reverse complement strand
GTTTGTGGGTGACAAGTCGTAGAGAACATCAATCTGGTTCCTAATTTAGACCACAAATTTTTCCAAAAATAGCTAAGGAACTTAGCATCACGATCATAGACAATGGTCTTAGGCATACCATGCAATCTAAACATTTCCCTAAAGAACAATTCAGCAACTTGCACAGCATCATCAGTTTTATGACATGGAATGAAATGAGCCATTTTTGAAAACCTATCCACAACCACAAAGATAGAGTCTCGGCCAGTTTTAGTCCTAGGCAAACCAAGAACAAAATCCATAGAAATATCTACCCAAGGATGAGAAGGAATGGGTAGAGCCGAATACAAACCGTGATTAGATGTCTTGGTTTTGGATTTCTTACATATCACACATCGGCCACAAATCCTCTCAACGTCCTTCATCAAGCTTGGCCAGTAGAAGTGATCATAAACCGTCTTGTATGTCTTCTTGACTCCAAAGTGTCCCACAAGACCTCCTCCATGAGATTCCCTGAGAAACAACTCCCTCAAAGAACATTGGGGCACACACAAGCGGTTATCAAAGAACAAAAATCCAGAACTTTGATAGTATTTTCCATAAGCCACTTTGGAACTTTTCTGAAATATTTCTTTGAAATCCGGATCAGTCACATACAAGTCTTTGATAAATTCAAAACCAAGTAGTTTAGTTTCAAGGGCTGAAAGGAGAGTATACCTTCGGGACAAAGCATCAGCCACAACATTTTCCTTACCTTGCTTGTACTTGATAACATAAGGAAATGTCTCAATGAACTCAACCCAACGTGCGTGTCTCTTGTTCAGTTTCTGTTGACCCTTAAGATGTCTCAAGGACTGGTGGTCCGTGTGGATAACAAACTCCTTAGGCCAAAGATAGTGTTGCCACGTTTGGAGAGCTCTGACCAAAGCATATAGCTCCTGGTCATAGGCGGGGTAGTTGAGTGTGGCACCTCCAAGCTTCTCACTGAAGTAAGCAATGGGTTTCCTATCCTGCATCAAGACAGCACCAATCCCAACTCCGGAAGCATCACATTCAATCTCAAAAGTTTTAGAAAAATCAGGAAGTACAAGTAAAGGAGCATGAGTCAACTTCACTTTTAACATCTGAAAAGCTTTTTCTTGGGCTTGTTCCCATTTGAAACCGACGTTCTTCTTGATCACTTCAGTCAGAGGAGCAGCAATGGAACTGAAGTCCGGAACAAACCGTCTATAGAAACCGGCCAGACCATGAAAGCTTCTTACCTCGCCCACGGTCGAAGGACTTGGCCAGTCTCGGATGGCTTTGATTTTCTCCTCGTCCACTCCAAGTCCATCAGCACCTACAACAAAACCTAAGAATACCACATGATCTGTTCCAAAAGAGCATTTACCAAGATTGGCAAAGAGTTTTTCTTTCCTAAGAACTTCAAGAACAGATTTGAGATGCATCTTATGATCTTCAAGGTTTTTGCTATAGACAAGAATGTCATCAAAGTAGACAACAACAAAATGACCTATGAATGACCTCAAGACATGATTCATCAAACGCATGAAAGTGCTAGGTGCATTAGTAAGACCAAATGGCATAACAAGCCATTCATACAATCCTAACTTGGTTTTAAATGCGGTTTTCCACTCATCACCTTCCTTCATCCTAATCTGGTGATAGCCACTTTCCAAATCAATTTTAGAAAATACACATGATCCATGCAACTCATCAAGCATGTCGTCTAGTCTAGGGATGGGATGCCTATACTTTACCGTGATGTTGTTGATGGCACGGCAGTCCACACACATGTGCCAAGAACCATCCTTTTTGGGCACGAGAAGGACAGGAACGGCACAAGGACTGAGGCTTTCCCGGATGTAGTCTTTCTCAAGAAGGTCACCAATCTGTTTCTGAAGTTCTTTGGTCTCTACCGGATTGGTACGGTAAGCTGGCCGGTTTGGTAAAGACGCGCCTGGAACAAGGTCGATCTGATGCTCAATGCTTCGTACTGGAGGTAATCCCTTAGGATTCTCATCTGGAAAAACATCAGAATACTTCTGCAAAACATCTAAAAGTTCACTCGGAATCTCCGGTGCAAGGTCAGAAGAAGAAGCCATAAGAGATTCTTTGTACACAAGTAAAAGAAATGGCTTTTGAGAGTAAAGAGATCTCTTGACCTGACTTTGTTTGATATAGAAATTGGAGTTCCGTTGGGATGATTCAGGTTCATCTGGCTTGGTTTCCTTGTCACGGTTCCTCTTGAGCTGGATCTGATCTTGATGAACCTCCAAAGGTGTCAAAGGAACAAGCGTGATCTTCTTCCCTTTATGATCAAAGGAGTGTCGGTTTGTGAAGCCATCATGCACGGCTCTCTTATCAAATTGCCATGGCCGGCCCAAGAGAATGTGGCATGCGTCCATAGGAAGAACGTTGCAAACGACCTCGTCCTCATATCGGCCAATGGTAATAGGGACAGTGACTTGCTCTTTCACATACTGTTCTCCAGCCTCGTTTAGCCATTCCAACCTGAAAG
>NC_063437.1:6618805-6621305 GCF_020379485.1 Brassica napus | reverse complement strand
AGTTTTCCATTTCTTGGAAGGGAGCAGGGTGCAAGAACCGAGCCCAGGGTTCCCTCTAGGGGGGACCCGAGGAACCCGTTTACTTGGGACCCGGGGATCTGAGTCCTGCCCAGAGGCTGGGAGAAATAATACCGGGATATTTTTTCCCAACAGTTTGCCCCTTATTTCTCGACTTTGTCATCGAAGTCGGGGAATAACCTGTGCACTCAAGTCAACCGGGGTTGCTCATTCTCAGCAGGCTCCCTTTAGGCAGGACCTTGTTCCGCTAGTCTTGTTAGACTAGGTTCCACTCAAGTCGGAACTCATTCTGAACCCAGGTAAGGATCGGTTCCTTCGTGTTCAGTTGTTGTCTAATATTAGTTTCTTCTGCCTTTCTGGAAATGGTGAGACCGGAGCAGATTTTCACTTCAGGGGTCCGTTAGATTGTGGAGGAAAGCGGAAGTGTGGCATCTTTCCTTTTTTCAGTCAGGTCGCAAGGAATTCTTCTGAAGATTTGGAAATATCCGACTTCCTTTTTCCAGGCTCATCATCAGCTTGAAAAGATTAACCCTGATCTTCCTGGTTTGTTCGTGGGTGGTCGCGTAAGGCCTTGCCGTCTGTTTGCTGATCCATTCTCATCACCTATTGCTTCCTTTGGAACGGCTTCCGAAACAGGTAGTGAGGCGATCCCAATGGCACCTTTGAAGCAACGCCTTCCCAGTTTGCTCCAAGTTTTCCCGCGTTTCGTTCAGCGGTGTTTTGGAAAACTTTGCGAAGGACCAGATCTCCTTGATTAAATCTACGATTCCATACGTTGGAATTATAGTACTTTGCAGCGGCATGTTGGTAATTCTGGATTCGGATAAGCGCTCGATCTTGGCGCTCGTTAATGAGATTGAGATCATCCAGGAGCATGGCAACGTTGAGTTCTTCCCATTCGGGTAGTAACCTTCTTCGCACGCCGGGGAATTCTACTTCCGCGGGAATCATGCATTCTGTGCCATATACCAGAGCGAAAGGAGTTTCTCCTGTTGCTCGCCTTGGGGTGGTACGGTGAGACCAGAGGACTCCCTCGAGTTCGTCTGCCCACCTGCCTTTTTTGGCCTCTAAGCGTTTTTTCAGTCCGTCGAGAATGGTCTTGTTGATTGTTTCAGCTTGTCCGTTGCACTGCGGATATCTGGGAGTTGACTTGTTGATTCGTATCTTCCATTTTTTGCAGAATGCCTCGAACCGGGTGGAGATGAACTGAGACCCGTTATCGGTTACGATCTCGTAAGGAACTCCATGCCTACAGATGATGTTTTTCCATACAAAGTTTTCGACTTGGACATCTTTTATACTTGCGTACGAGTCCGCCTCTACCCATTTTGAGAAAAAATCGGTGCGGACCAGAAAGAAACGCTTTTGCTTTGAATTATGAAGAGGTCCGACAATATCTATGGACCAGCGCATAAAGGGGTAGGGCAATGTGATGGAGGAAAGAACTTCGGCTGGTTGTCGGATGGTTGGTGCATGCCTTTGGCATTTTTCGCATTTCCGTGCGAATTTCTCGCAATCTCCGATCATTGTTGGCCTGTAGTATCCATGGCGTTTGATTTTCACGGCTAGTGATCTTCCACCGGAATGGTTGCTGCAGGAGCCACAATGTACTTCTTCCATTACTCTTCTCGCTTTTTGCCCTTCCAGACACGTCATGAGTGGTTCGGAGAATCTCCATTTGTAAATTTCGCCGTCCACTGTCACGTAGCGTGCGGCCTATGTTCGGACTTTGCGGGCTGCCCATTTTTTGGCGGGCAGTCGCCCGTCCATAATGTAGTCTCGAATCGTCTGGAGCCATGGGGTATCACAGCCGTAATCAGATTGCTCCGATGGTGATTGAATCGTAACTTCTTCTTCCTCGTCATCTTGACTTTCTATGAGATTGACGACGATTGGTGGTCCGATGCTCGGATGTTCGATGAACTCGACTGGAATTACCCTTTTAAGTCCTGGGTCGGAACTTGATGCTAGGGCCGCGAGGGCGTCTGCCTGGACGTTCTCGGAATGGGGGATTCACGTAAGGGAAAATCAGTCAAAGTCTTGAGCTAGACCTTGGACCAGTTTGAGGTATGCGTCCATCCGTTCGTCTCTGGCTTCATACTCTCCGCTGAATTGACTGGCCACTAACTGGGAGTCGCAGTAAGCGTGGAGGTTACATATCTTTAAGCCATGAGCCAAGTGTAGCCATGTGATGAGTGCTTCGTATTCGGCTTTGTTGTTTCAGGCATGTAATTCCAGCCTGAACGATTGTTCCAAGATCTCGCTTGTAGGAGACGTGAGACGGATTCCGATACCCGATCCTTGCTTGGATGAGGATCCGTCGACGTGGAGGAGCCAGGTGGAATTTGGTTCCTCGTTAGTTATTGTCCCCGTTGGTAATTCGACCAAGAAGTCTGCGAGCACTTGTGATTTTGCGCTCGTCCTTGGTCGGTACTCGATATCGTACTCGCTCAAATCGACTGCCCACTTGGCCAGTCGGCCC
>NC_063437.1:6613805-6616305 GCF_020379485.1 Brassica napus | reverse complement strand
AAGATGAGAAAGGAGTTCAAAGGGGTGTTTTACACATTTCCTCGGGTTTTGAAAATGGTCAACTCAGAAGTCAATGTCAACCAAAGTCAAAGGAGAGAGAAAGTGCCTTATTGGTCCATTTACCACTTCCGAGCAACCAATAGGAGCATGCCACGTGTAGGAGACAAAATTCCTTCAAACCAGGACAAGGTGTGGAATAAATCAAGGGATTTTTGAGTGAAGAAATCATGGGCAAAAGACATCTAGAGAGCAAGGAATCATGAAGACACATTTTATACCCGAAATGGGCTATAAATGGCAAAGAAGACATGGGCAGGAGAAATGGGTTTCTACCTCAAAAACTCAACATCTAAGGTTCATTGAGGACCCAAATGAAGTAATGGAGCAGACTGGAGCAATCATATGAAGCTGGGAGTAAGTGGAGCAGTCCATGAATCAAACGTGGTAAAAAGCCCTTCATGAAGAAGAATTATTTGGAGTGGAATCACGTCAGGCACGAAGGAGAGCATGCATTGGTCAATTCAGCACCTCATGGAGTCTACAGGAATAATGGGGAACAAACCTAAGGAGTAGGTTTACCAAGTGTTTTGCAAATAGCTCATTTAAGCCTTAAAAATGGGTTATGTGGCAAAGTAACTTGCCGATCAAGTTTGGAGCTGCAATTTGGTACACTTGAACTTCAAGGTAAAGTAAGTGACCTTCCAGAAGCTCAGAAGAAAAGGAGTAGACTAAGTGTATTTACCCACATGCATGAATTTCGAGTTTAAATTGGTGACAAGTGTGTGAACATGTGTCAAGTGCTCCCATCCCTCCCTTTGGCTATAAATAGAACCCTTAGGATGTGTTTTTGAAGTTTAGAAACCCCTGAGATTTCTCTCTCAGTCGATCTTATGGTTTGTTCTAGAGAGAGAAAATGGCTTAAAACCGATAAAATTTTTGAGTGTGTGAGGTGAGTGTGGAAGGCTTTTGCGTGGCTTGATCCTTGCTATAGGATCAGTTGTAGAGTGCTAGGAGTGGTGGTAAGACCTTAGTTGATCGTTTATAGGTTCCCTTTCCCTCTTAGCCTTTAGCCTCTCTTTGATCGGTTTTAGTGTTAACCTTAGGTCTTTTGCTTTTGGAGCTGTTGTGCGGTTTGTGAAGTCTTAGGTGGGTTTCCCTGGTTGTGTTGTGTGTTCTAACCGTGTGTGTGTGCAAGTGGAAGAGCAAGAGACGTTTTAGTTCTTGTGTTTGAACCGCATTTGCGGTTATGAGTGTTTGTGTGTGTGTGTATGGGAGATTGGTAGTCCCCATACTTGAGTGTTTACTTTCTTGCATGCATTAGTTGTATTTTTGCATTGCATGTCTTGTGGTGGTTAACATATTCATCTAGGGGTGATGATATGCTAGACATGCATTGTGTTGTTAGGTCGTTAGTTGCATGCATGCATTCGTTTGATTAGTTGTAGCTTATGAGTGGTTGTTGTGAAGCATGTAGATTTGAGTGTAACTCTCTCATGTAGTTCATATACTCATGCATTGTAGTGTAGTTTGGGGTTGCAAAGAGATTTGAGTGAGACTCTCTCTTTTGCCGGGTAGTTGTAGTGTGTCGCTCGCTTTAGTTGTTTTAGGTTGAGTCTAGGCTTAGGGTTGCATTGAGGTTTGTGGCTTTGCCCCCTCATGCTAGTATGTTTGTGTTTTGTCTAGGCTAGGGCGAGTGTGGGATGTGTTGCGCATTTAGTCTAGTTGTGCGTGGAGGTTAGAGGTGGAGCTCCCTCACGCTTGATTATTGTTTTGATGTGTTGTGTTGCATCTAGACTAAAGTGCATGGCTGTCTCGGAGTTAGATTGGGAGATACCCAATTCTCCAGTGGTGGAGTGACCTTCTCTCCATGGCTTGTCACGTGAAGTGGGTCGCGCCCATGGACAAGCGCTGCATGACGATGCGGTCCGAGTTAGATTGGGAGATGCCCAATTCTCGGAGATGATGTTTTCCGATCATGTGACTTATGTGTTTGTGGTCGGGAGTGTTCAGTTGGGAGAGTTAGGGCTCTGTGTTCTTAGGGATCCCGGGATGTGTTGCGTGTGGCGCCATCCTTTGAGTGTTTTGTTTTGTAGTGTTTGAGTCTAAGATTGAGTCTAGATCGAGTCTTAGTTTTGTAGTTAAGTCTCGGTGGGGAGACATGGGTGTAGAGTAGTTGCATTGCTTTCATGTTTAAGTTTTTGCATTGCATTCATGTTTAAATTATCGCATTGCATATTTAATTTATGTTGTTGTTATTGCATTGCTTTGTTGTGTTGCTCTTGTTGTTTGAGCATGGGCTGAAGGGGGTAGTTGTTGTTTTGTTTTGGGAACTCACTGAGTAATTTCGATTACTCATTCCCTCTTCTACTATGCAGGTAACCTTAGGGGATTGGGCGTTTGCGGGGTGCCGAGGACGAGGCCAGGCGTAGATTTCCGTTGTTGTTTGCAAGGCGCAAGATGTTGATGTTTTTACTCGTTTTGTTTTTCATGGGTACCCGTT